>NW_004444167.1:1609134-1673392 GCF_000243295.1 Trichechus manatus latirostris | reverse complement strand
GTACATCACTGGTTACCGGTTGTTCTGTCTCCTGCTGGAAGCTCTGTGAAGCTGCTTTCTCTTACCCTGTTTGCCGATCTCCGATAGGAGTCCAAGATGGAGGATCCATGCTGCATTAGCTAATTGGGATCTCTGCATGTATCTGTCCTCACTGTCTGTTCTCTGTCAGTTTCTTATTCCATTCAGTGCTTGGCTGAGTTCTTTATCTCTTCATATGATGCTTAGGGTATCAGGATTGTTGTTTATCTCTGTTTGACTTAGTTTTTGGATCTTTGCTGTGGAAGCATGGCATGTTGCTTTTGTCTATAGCGCCTGTTGCCCAGAGGTCTAGTCCTCCTTTTCTTTGTTGGTTTTTCCACTGACATTATTACAGAAGCCTCCCATCTGGTCTTCTTCTAAGCTATCCCACTTCTTGCCTCTAGGGTGATGTTTCTAATTATGCAGATTGGACCATGATGGTCTTTTATTTAAAATACACACAAAAGTTTAGAATAAATCTCAAACTGCTTGGTATGCCACAAAAGTCATTGCATGCCTTTAGCCTAATCTCTTTCTACTCAGCCCTTTACAGTACTTTCCCCTACCTTCTCATCTTGACATATATACTATTATTCAGTATGAAATGTCCTTCTCTATGTTCTATATCTGGTTAATGCGTGATCATCTTTCAGCATCCAACCAAGAGCCACTTCTTAGAGAAAATTTATCAGTCAGAACAAGGCTATGCTTTTGGGTAACAAATGATTTCAAATCCACAGTGGTTTATAACAACAAAGTATAAATTTCCCAGTCATACTACATGTTTATCAAGAGTCTTTAGGACACCACTTTACTCTGGAAACCAGTTTAATAAAGGACCTTCTAACTGCAACATTACTTGTCTTATGGTAGGGAAAGCAGGACATGGTAAAACTCATACTGGCTCTTATACTCTTAGCTGAGATGTGTCAGAAGATAATTCCTGTCATATTTTATTTGTAAAAGCATGTTACATAACCAAGCAATATGGCAGTGATTTATAATCTTTTCTCAGGGGGAAGCAAATGTTTCTGAATATTGTCCACCAATCAATGCCCTTGAAAGCATCAGACAAGAAATAAAATTATGTATTGCATTGGACAAATATATGGCAAAAGGCTTCTTTTAAAATCTTAAAAAGCAATGATGTCACTTTGATGACTAAGTTTCCCCTGACCGAATCTATGATGTTTTCAATCACCTCACATGCATGAGAAAATTGGGCAATGAAAAAGGAAGACTGAAGAAGAATCGACGCATCTGAATTGTGGTGTTGGAGAAGAATATTGAATATATCATGGACTGCCTGAAGAACAAACAAATTAGCCCTGGAGGAAGTACAGCCAGATGCTCCCTAGAATCAAGGATGGTGAGACTTCATCTTGCTTACTTTGAACACATCATCAGGTGGGACCAATTACTAGAGAAGGACATCATACTTGGTAAAATAGAGGGTCAGGGGAAAAGGAGACCCTTAATGAGTTAGATTGACACAGTGAGTGAAACAATAAGCTAAAACATAGAAAATATTTTGAGAATGGCTCAGTTCCAGGCAAAGTTTCATTCTGCTATATAAGGTTGCTATGAGATGGAACCCCCACACATCTGTCAGTTTGTCCTACTGTGGGGGCTTGAGTGTTGCTGTCATGCTGGAAGCTATGCCAGTGGTATTCAACTACCAGCAGAGTCACCCATGGAGGACAGGTTTCAGCTGAGCTTCCAGACTAAGACAGACTAGGAAGAAGGACCCGGCAGTCTACTTCTGAAAAGAATTAGCCAGTGAAAACCTTATGAATAGCAAGGGAACATTGTCTGATATAGTGCCAGAAGATGAACCTCTCACGTTGGAAAACACTGAAAAGACAACAGTGGAAGAGCTGCTTCCTCAAATTAGAGTCAATCTTAATGATTTGGATGGAGTCAAACTTTCAGGACCTTCATTTGCTGAAGTGGTATGACTCCAAATGAGGAGAAAAAGCTGCATCCATTAATAATTGGAATGTGGAATGTACAAAGTATGAATCTAGGAGAAATGGAAATCATCAAAAATGAAATGCAACTCATAAACATCAATATCCTAGGCATTAGTGAGCTGAAATGGACTGGTATTGGACATTTTGAATCAGACTAACATACAGTTTACTATGCCAAGAATGACAACTTAAAGAGGAATGGCATTGCACTCATCGTCAAAAAGAACATTTCAAGATCTATCCTGAAGTACAGCACTATCAGTGATAGGATAATATCCATACACCTACAGGGAAGAGCAATTAATACCACTATTACTCAAATTTATACACCTACCACTAAGGCCAAAGATGACATAAGAGAAGATTTTGACCAACAACTGCAGTCTGGAATTGATCCAACATGCAATCAGGACGCATTGATAATTACTGGTGATTGGAATGCAAAAGTTGGAAACCAAAAAGAAGGATTGGTAGCTGGAAAATATGACCTTGGTGACAGAAACGATGCCGGAGTCATATGACAGAATTTTGCAAGACCAACGACTTCTTCATTGCAAATAACTTTTTTTCACCAACATAAATGGCTACTATACACACGGACCTCACCAGATGGAATACACAGGAATCAAGTCGACGACATCTGTGGAAAGAGATGATGGAAAAGCTCAATATCATCAGTCAGAACAAGGCCAGAGGCTGAAGCAGAACGGACCATCAATTGCTCATATGCAAGTTCAAGCTGAATCTAAAGAAAATTCGAACAAGTCCGTGACAGTTAAAGTATGACCTTGAACATATTCCACCTGAATTTACAGACCATCTGAAGAATAGATTTGACCCGTTGAACACTAATAACCAAAGACCAGACAAGTTGTGGAATGACATTGAGGACATGATACATGAAGAAAGCAAGAGGTCATTAAAAAGGCAGGAAAGAAAGAAAAAATCAGAATGGATGTCAGAAGAGACTCTGAAACTTGCCCTTGAACATTGAGTAACTAAAGCAAAAGGAAGAAATGATGAAGTAAAAGAGCTGAACTGAAGACTTCAAAGGGCAGCTCAAGAAGACAAAGTAAATTATTATAATGACAGGTGCAAAGACCTGGAGATAGAAAACCAAAAGGGAAGAATGCTCTCAGCATTTCTCAAGCTGAAATAACTGAAGAAAAAAGTCAAGCTTCAAACTGCAACATGGAAGGATTCTAGGGGAAAATAGTAAAAGATGCAGGAAGCTTCAAAAGAAGATGGAAGGAATACAGACAGTCAGTGTACCAAAAAGAATTGGTCGATGTTCAACTATTTCAGGAGGTAGCATATGATAAGGAACAGAAGGTACCGAAGGAAGAGGTTCAAACTCCACTGAAGGCATTGGGAAAAACAAGGCCCCAGGAACTGACAGAACACCAATTGAGATGTTTCAACAAACAGATGCAACACTGAAATTGCTCACTCATCTATGCCAACAAATTTGGAAGACAGCTACCTGGCCAACCAACAGGAAAAGATCCATATTTATGCCTATTCCCAAGAAAAGTAATCGAACAGAATGTGGAAATTATCTAATATCATTAGTATCACACACAGGTAAAATTTTGGTGAAGATCGTTCAAAAGCAATTGCAGCAGTACATCAACAGGGAACTGCCAGAAATTTAAGCCAGATTCAGAAAAGGATGTGGAACCAGGGATATCATAGCTGATGTGAGATGGATCCTTGATGAATACATAGAATACCAGAAAGATGTTTACCTGTGTTTTATTGACTACGAAAAGGCATTTGACTGGGTGGATCATAACAAATTATGGATAACATTGCCAAGAATGGGAATTCCAGAATATTTAATTGTGCTTATGAGGAACTTGTACGTAGATTAAGAGGCAGAAGTTCAAACAGAACTAAGGGATACCATGTGGTTAAAGTCAGGAAAGGTGTGCATAGGGGTTGTATCCTTTCACCATACTTATTCAATCTGTATGCTGAACAAATAATCTGAGAAGCTGGACTATATGAAGACGAACAGGGCATCAGGTTTGGAAGAAGACTCATTAACCACCTGTGTTATGCAGATGACACAACCTTACTTGTCGAAAGTGAACAGGACTTGAAGCTCTTATGATGAAGATCAAAGACAACAGCTTTTAGTATGGCTTACACCTCAACATAAAACAAAAATCCTCACACCTGGACCAATAAGCAACATCAGGGAGAAAAGACTGAAGTTGTCAAGGATTTCATTTTACTTGGGTCCACAATCAACAGCCATGGAAGCAGCAGCCAAGAAATCAAAGGACACATTGCATTGGGCAAATTGGCTGCAAAAGATCTCTTTAAAGTGTTCAAAAGCAAAGATGTCACCTTGGAAACTAAGGTGCACCTGACCCAAGCCATGGTGTTTTCAGTCGCCTCATACGCATGCAAACACTGGACGATGAATAAGGAAGACTGAAGAAGAACTGATGCCTTTGAATTGTGATGTTGGCAAAGAATATTGAATATACCATGGAGTGCAAAAAGAACGAATAAATCTGTCTTGGAAAAAGTACAAACAGAATGCTCCTTAGAAGCAAGGATGGCGAGACTAAGTCTCACTTACTTTGGACATGTTATCAGGAGGGATCAGTTCCTGGAGAAGGATATGATGCTTGGTAAAGCAGAGTCAGTGAAAAAGAGGAAGACTCTCAACAAGATGAATTGACACAGTGGCTGTGGAACAGGCTCATAAGCTCAATTACCACCATTGCTGAATAATTGATTCCCACCATTACTAGTCCCCGCTTTGTCTCATAATATTTCTTCTTCTTTCTCCCTCCTCCTATTCCAGTCCCTATGAAAGTTTAAGATTAACTGAAATTTCTCCTTGGAAGGTGGAAAAACAAACTGATAACCCTCAAGGATTGCCAGTAAAAGGATTAACTCATCTGGGATGTGCCCACCCTGACTAACAGCGCCAGATAACCCTCAAGGATTGTCAGTAAGAGGTTAACTCATCTGGGACGTGACAATTGTAACTACTGCAAAGAGAAACTATAATCCTGTCCAGATAAAACCTTCAGCCAGTCTCCAATTCTAGGAGACAGGTTTTTTTGGAGGAGCTCATTCCCCTCTGTCTCCAGTATATCGATATACAATAAATCCTTTTGCTGTTCACCTCACCCCTGTCTCAGTACTGGCTTTTGCACCAGGCAGCTCAGATCTGGGTTTTGTGGTAACAGCTGCAACTATGGGCTAAAGCAAAACAATGATTGTGAGCATCGCACAGGACTGAGTAGTGTTTTGTTCTTTTATACATAGGGTCGCTATGAATCGGAACCTACTCATTGGCAAGTAACAACAACCATGAGATGGAACAGAGACAATGGCAGTTAACAGCAATAACAGCCACACCTAATCTTCTGTAACCGCATGTTGAGTTGGATACAGATCTGCAACCATTGCATTTATCGTAGGAAATGGATAGATAGATAGTTAGACAGACGCAAAGACAGACAGCATCATTAATGTTAACAATTAATATCATTTAATGTTGATTATGTGTCAGACATTGGGAGGTGAGAAGAGCCTTGGAGAGATTAATTAGCCCAAGTTTAAGAAGCTGTTATTTGGCAATGGTAGAATTCAAACTTAAGCTGACTCCTGAAACCACTCCCTCTTCTTCCTTTGTTCTTCTCTGGATCCCTAGGACCTAATACTGCCTCTGCTACTTAGAAACATATCAATTAATACATACTTATTGCATAACTAAATAAAAGAATGAGCTAAGTGTTTATACATTTTAGCAACGATTTTTTTTTCAAAAATTTTGACTGTAAATTTCCAAAGATGGAAAGAAGAATAAAATTATTTAAATGATTTGTATAGTGGCAACAGACTTGTAAGTAGTGGAGCATTTCCATCTGATTTCACAGCCCATGCTTATAAACCTGATGAATACCACTTGGTATATTAAATAATATTGAGCATTATTCTTTATAAGACCACATGCTAATATAGGGATGTTCAGAGTTATTTGCATTTACTAAGTGACACTGATTGCTTGACAATGTGTTCTTGAGTTGCTCTGCATGTGTGTGTGTGTGTGCGCGCGCGCGTGTATGTATGTATGTGTGTGTGTATGTTTCTCTCATTCTGTGCCATCATTAGGCCAGGAATCAGTCTTATATTTTTATTCCACTATATCACCCATTGGAACTTGTTTCTTCAAATCTATTGTGGACTTCAAAATCATATGCTAGGTAATGTGAGTATAACACTTGATGTCTTAAAGCAAATTTCATAACTATGTCTAGTAGATATGATTGAATGTAGTTAATACCAAATGGCAAAATGAATATAATATAATAGTAATGATAATAATCAGAATTCTATTACATTTTTGAGAATTTTATTGCCAAAGAAATCTTTGAGGTACTAAATTTATACGAGCAGTAAAATGACTTTTAAACTGAGATCCTGTAAAGAGGGATAATCCCCAATACTCACTTTAGAAAATCCATGGAAGAAAATGAACAAGGAAGAGCCCCCAGAAGATGTAAAGGAGCACATAGAAAACATTAAAGGGAATTCCTTGCAGAGGTAATACTTGTGCCACAAAAGTACAAAATGGTTATGGACTAGTATCTTCTGATTATCTTCTATTCTTCCCACTTCCAAATGGGGTTTTTATTTTAGTTTCTTGTCTTCATTACACCATTGTATATTGGGTTTTGGATGGGGGAATTGCAAAAACTTAGAAACTTAAGTGGTTAGAAACAGGTCATTTTTCTCAAGAAGGCCTATAAGATAAACATCTTTGGAAATAATATTAGTTCTCAAATATGAACATTTCAAAATCTATCCTGAAATACAATGCTGCCAGTGATAGGAAAATACATATAAGCCTACAAGGAAGACAAGTTAATATGGTTATTATTCAAACTTACACACCAACCAATAATGCCAAAGATATGAAGATATGAAGATATGAACACACATCTGCAGTCTGAAATTGATCAAACATGCAAGATGCATTGATAATTGTTAGTGATTGGAATGTGAAAGCTGGAAACAAAGAAGGTTCTGTAGTTGGAAAATATGGACTTGTTGAAAATATGATTCCAGAGATAACATAATAGAATTTTGCAAGACCAACGAAATATACATTGGAAATACAATTTTTCAACAACATAAATGGTGACTATACACGGAGACCTCACCTGATGGAAAATAAGAATCAATTCGAGACATATATGGAAAGAGAAGATGGAAGAGTTAAATATCATCAGTCAGAACAAGACCAGGGCTGAATGCCAGAACAGACCATTAATTGCTCATATGTAAGTTTAAGTTGAGGCTCAAGAAAATTAAAACAAGTCCACAATAACCAAAATACGACATTGACTGTATCCCGCATGAATTTGGAGACCATGTCAAGGATAGATTTGAGACATTGAACACTAATGACTGAAGACCACAAGAATTGTAGGATGACATTGAGGACATCATACATGAAGAAAGCAAGAGGTCATTAAAAAGACAGGGAAAAAAGAAAAGACCAAAATGGATGGCAAAAGAGACTCTGAAACTTGCTCTTGAATGTCGAATAGCTAAAAAAAAAACCTGCAAGAAATGATGAATTAAAAGAACTGAAGAGAGGATTTTGAAGTGCAGCTTGAGAAGACAAAGTAATCTATGATGATATGTGCAAAGACCTGGAGTTAGAAAACCAAAAGGGAAGAACCTGATCATAATTTCTGAAGCTGAAAGAGCTGAAGATAAATTCAAGCCTCTAGTAGCAATTTTGAAGGATTCTAAGGGATTCTACGGGATTCTATGTTAATTAGTGAGACTGCTTAGCAACCTGCATTATGCAGATGACACAACTATGCTTGCTGAAAGTGAAGAGGACTTGAAGAACTTACTGAGGAAGATCAAAGACTACAACCTTCAGGGTGGATTATACCCCAACATAAAGAAAACAAAAATCCTCACAACTAGACCAATAAGCAGAAACCCTGGTGGTGTAGTGGTTAAGAGCTACGGCTGCTAACCAAAAGGTTGGCAGTTCGAATCCACCAGCTACTCCTTGGAAACCCAAAATGCAGTACTACTCTGTCCTATACCCTCACTATGAGTCGGCATTGACTCAACAGCAATGGGTTTTTGTTTTTAGACCAATAGGCAACATCATGATAAACTGAGAAAAGATTGAAGTGGTCAAGGATTTCACTTTACTTGGATCTACAATCAACACCCATGGAAGCAGCAGTCAAGAAATCGAAAGACTCATTGCATTGGGCAAATATGCTGCAAAAGACCTATTTAAAGTGTTCAAAAGCAAAGATGTCACCTTGAAGACTAAGGTACGCCTGACCAAGGCCGTGGTATTTTCCATCACCTCATATGCACGCAAAAGCTGTACAATGAATAAGGTCGAAGAAGAATTGATGTCTTTGAGTTGTGGTGTTGGCAAAGAATACTGAATATACCACAGACCAACAAAAGAATGAACAAATCCATCTTGGAAGCAGTACAGCCAGAATGCTCCTTAGAAGCAAAGATGGCAAGACTTCATCTCATATGCTTTGAACATGTTATCAGGAGGGATAAGTCCCTGGAGAAGGACATCATGCTTGGTAAAGTACAGGGTCAGTGGAAAAAGAGGAAGACCCTCAAAGAGATAGATTGATACAGTGGCTGCACAATGGGCTCAAGCATAGCAACAATTGTGAGGATGGCACAGGACAGAGCAGTGTTCCTTTTTGTTGTATATAGAGTCTCTATGAATCGGAACCAAATCGACAGCATCTAACAACAACATGGGCAAAACATTGAGTGACACAGTAAGCATCAAAAAAAGATGGAAGGAATACACGGAGTAACTGTACCAAATAGAATTGGTCGAAGCTGAACTATTTCAGGAGGTAGCATATGATTGAGAAACGATGGTACTGAAGGAAGAAGTCCAAGCTTCACTGAAGGCATTGGTGAAAATCAAGACTACAGGAATTGACAGAATACCAGTTAAAATGTTTCAAGAAACAGATGCAGCACTAAAGGTGGCACACTTCTATGCCAAGAAATTTGGAAGACAGATACCTGACCAAGTGATGGAAGAGACCAATATTTGTGCCCATCCAAAGAAAGGTGATCCAACCAAATGTGGAAATTATCAAACAATATCATAAATATCACACACAAGTAAAATTTTGCTGACAATAATTCAAAAACAGTTGCAGCAGTACATCCACAGGGAACTGCCAGTAAGTCAGGCTGGATTCAGAAGAGGATGTGGAATGGGGGATATCATCGCTGATGTCAGATGGATCTTGGCTGAAAGCAGAGAATACCAGATGTTTACCTGTGTTTTATTGACTATGCAAAGGCAGTCGACTGTGTGGATCATGACAAATTATGGATAATATTGCTAAGAATTGGAATTCCAGAATACTTAATTGTGCTCATGAGGAACTTGTGCATAGACCAAGAGGTAGTCCTTGGAACAGAACAATGGGGTACTGCGTGGTTAAAAGAAGGAAAGATGTGTGTCGAGGTTGAATCCCTTCACAATACTTATTCAATCTCTAATCTTAGCAAATAATCCAAAAACACAGACTATATGAAGAAGAATTTAGTATTAGGATTGGTGGTAGACTCTTTAACAATCTGTGATATGGAAATGACACAACCTTTCTTGCTGAAAGTGAAGAGGACTTGAAGCACTTACTGATGAAGATCAAAGACTACAGCCTTCAGTATGGATTACGCCACTACACAAAGAAAAAACAAAATCCTCGCAACTGTACCAATAAACAACATCATGTTAAACTGAGAAAAGATTGAAGTAGTCAAGGATTTAATTTTACCTGGATCCACAATCAACACCCATGGAAGAATCAGTCAAGAATTCAAAGGACGTATTGCATTGGTCAAATCTGCTGCAAAAGACTTCTTTAAAGTGTTCAAAAGCAAAGATATCACTTTGAAGAGTTGGGGCACCTAACCCAAGACATTATTTTTTTAATCACCTCTTATGTATGTGAAAGATGGACAATGAATAAAGAAGACCAAGGAGAATTGATGCTTTTTAATTCTGGTGTTGACAAAGACTATTGAATATACCATGGCCTGCCATAAGAACAAACAAGTCTGTCTTCGAAGGAATACAGCCAGAGTGCTCCTTGGAAGCAAGGATTATGAGACTTCATCTCATGTACTTTGGACATGTTATCAGTAGGGACCAGTCCCTGGAGAAGGACATCATGCTTGATAAGGTAGAGGGTCAGGGAAAATAAAGGAAGACCCTCAACGAGATGAACTGACATAATGGCTGCAACAATGGGCACAATATAAAGAAGAACTTGGCATCAGGATTGGTGGTAGACTCATTAACAACCTGTGATATGGAAATGACACAGTGTTTCTTGCTGAAAGTGAAGAGGACTTGATGCACTTACTGATGAAGATCAAAGACTACAGCCTTCAGTATGGATTACACCACAACATGAATTAAAAAACATCCTCTCAACTGGACCAATAAGCAACATCATGATAAACGGACAAAAGACTGAAGTTGTCAAGGATTTCATTTTACTTGGGTCCACAGTCAACACCCATGGAAGCACAACCACGATTGTTAGGATGGCGCAGGACCGGGCAGTCTGTTATCATAGGGTTACTATGAGTCGGAACCGACTTAAAGGCACCTAACAATAATAACTAAAATAAGAATGTAATTTGTTAAAATTTCTTGTCCAGAGAAATGGCTCAACAATTCAACAAATAGTAAAATGAAATAATAAAACATGTATTACTTATTAACATTTCCAATTTAGGTCCTCAACTTTTCCTTTAATGCTCCTCCATTTTAATTTCTTGACCTCAGAGACCAACTCTCCACTATTCTTGAGCACTCAGACATATTGATGTCCCACTCCAGATCCATTTCATTTGATTTCATCTTATTTCCTTACCAAAGAACTAAGACAACATCTCAGAATACAATAATGTATTCTTTGAGTATATAATCATTATTTACTCTCCATACACAATATTGGATATTTTCTATTGTCTTAACATCCTGGTGTGAAGTGACTAGTATTATGTCACCACAGGGCTGATTGAGAGTATTCATCTAAATAACTCCCCAGAGCCATCTGCAGCAGAACAGAGTGTTATAGCCAACGGCCTAGTATTTGTAGCAACTGATGGTATTATTTTGTGTTGCTGAAATTATGCTTGTCGATAGAGACAATATCCTGGGGCATTAGCAAGAGGTTTACTCAATATTTGCAGTACATGTGGCAGAGAAAAGACAAAATGAGCAATAAAGCAAGTGAGTGCTGTGGGCTAAACAGTAGTGTTAACTCAAACAGCAGAATGAAAATAGACATGTGTCAGGGAACATCCATTTTTATGGATGACAATCTTTCTCTTATAAAAAGCAAAGAAAATGGTAATGTTAAAAGTGTGGATAACATTTTTTGTGTATATTTTTACCATAATGAAAAAAATTGTGGATATTTAAATATAAATATATATATACATCCTTTTAAAAATATGCATATCCTTTAGTCCAAAGAATATAATCATAAAAATGCATAAGGAATTTTGTACATAGATGATCATTGTAGAGGAATTTTTGTTGGTCCATAAATTGGAGACAACTTAAATAGGGGACTTGTGAAATAAAATCAACCATACTTTGAGGTAGCATATAGGTATTAATTATCATTTTATGAAAGGAAATTTAATATTTATTATTGATTCTATGTTATATAATTAAGATATTTAAAATAGCATTTTTAATATAATACCAATTTTGCAGAAAAAAATAGTTTACATAGAAAGCTTATGACAATATATTGCCAATACCTGTCTTTGACTGGCAGAAATATGAGGGATTTAATTGGGGAGAGGGGCGTTGTTATCTTTTTCTCATTTGTGTACAGTTAGCCACATATTGACTTAAAGATTAGACATAATTCCAATAAATATTATACAATAAGATTTTGCTGATTTAAAACAAAAAATGATTTTTTCTTTTCAATAAATATTTTGACAAGATTATTTTTTAAATAAAGGTAACATCTTTAAATTATTTGAGCATAGGAAATTGTTGGTGACAGTACATAATATGCATTTATATTCTGTATAAAATCAGATTTCATAAGTATCTTTTTCCTACTTTTGAATTAATCTTTAAAGATATGGTATTGTACTGTGGAAATTTATAAATTAGATAACCTAGATTGTATTTGTTGAATGATTATTGCTGACAAGATATGCACATTATCCTGTATATTACCCAGTACTCACTGAAAACACTTTATAATAAGTCAATGTGATCATCTGAGCCACTTGTTTTTGTATAAGATGATGCTGTTATTTCAAACTGAAATAGAGCAGTAACCAAAAAGAGTAAGCCTTGAAACTACAAAAAGAAAGTGACTTCTTAGGGGATCACATTGTTGAACATAGCCTAACCTCAAACAGGTTCTAAAATGTTGGTCAAATTGGTATTTCGTGTCAGAGACATCACAAGTAAATCAAATCCCCATTGATATTAGCATAAGAAAGCAAGACTGACTCTTTTATTCAAACAAAATAAAACTTTGGGCGGCAGTAATTGTCCTCATTAAACACTCTTTCGTGTTGTTCCAGAATAGATCATACCCATTGCCTTTGAGTCTATTCCAACTCATAGTGACCCTATAGGACAGAGTAGAGTTGCCCCAAATAGAGTTTTCAAGAAGCAGCTGGTGGATTCAAACAGCCGACTTTTTGGTTAGCAGTCTGAGCTCTTAATCACAGTGCCGGCAGGGCTCCAGAATAGATCATAGTTATGGTTAAATGAAAAAGAGCTCTAACTGGTTTTATCCTTCCTGTGTATTTTCAATAAAATACATGCTTTCCTGAAACAACAAAAAAATTTGACCTCTGTTGCTCACTCTTTCTATTATGTAGATCTAGCACCATGCCTGGCATATGGTAGGAATCCAATAGTTTTCAGTCGTATACAGAACATGGAAGAAATTTTAAGAAAGCAAGCATAAGATTGGAAAAGTATTATTATTTGCCTGAACTTTCAGTGTTATTTAGTATATTCACTCTATGGACTAAGGTACTCAGTCTCTGAATGTTAAATGTTATGACATAAAAGATGTATTAATGAACTTTCAGCCTTGTTCTAAGAATAATGGTGCAATAGTAATTTTACTCATATTTGTGGGGCTCTTAACAGTAAAAGTTTGCAACAATTATAGTATGGTATCAGGTGAGCAGAAGTTATCTAATAAAGATAAAGAATATATACACATTCACCGAGAATTCCAGAAATTTATTATCATAAATATTTGAAACGATGAAGAATACTCAGCTGTAAACAAACTGGGCAACAAGACAGAAAACTGGAGCACTATGATCCACAGGTTAGCAATACAGAAATAATAGTTAATACTGATACTTATGCAGATAACCAAAGGACACTGGTTAGAAGCAGTAGTAATAAGGTAATTTTCTATTCAATGATCATTTCTGGTTCAGCTTTTCATGGACAAATTATTTTTACATAAATGCAGCTCTTGAGCTTTCCAAGACAGTCATGAAGCTGCAATTTTTTAACTCAACTTTTATTAGAAAAGAGAGATGAAAAACAAATATGCTAGCTTGGGGATTATTTTTAAAGAAGAAAAGTCTCAGAGCCAACACAGTTATAAATGCCCAAGGAGTACTACACTTCATACCACCTAGGTCTGCACTGGGTTGCAATGCTTGATAACCATAGCTTTATCCTGTGTCATCAAGAAAAGTTTAATATACCTTTAAGAATAGAAACAGGAATCAGAAGGCCTGGAATGTAAAATGTCAGACATCAACTCCCAGGTATGTCAAGTTGTTCTTAATTTGACTTTCAAGAGCACACAAGTAAAATTATAATTTCATCTTTATCGGTAAGACAAGGTTGAATGTTCTATAGCTGATATTTTATGTCATAATATTCCATATTCTTGATACTTTAATTTGTAGGTTGAATGTATGAGTTAATATTGAAAGGTCAGACAAATAATAAACTCTTTTTTCTACATTATACTTGCTTCCTTAAATTTTCTTGATATTTTATGTATAAAAGAATATAGTAGGAAAAAAACAATGAGATTTGGAGATCTTAACAAAAACTTTGGCATGTAATAAATCATAGATTTTATTATTAGCAACTGGAAAATCCAATAATCATAATCATTTGTTCTTTAGAAATTGTAGGTAAACAAGGCTTAATGTCTGTAAGTAAAATTATGATAAATCTGCATTATTTAGGACATCCTATACATCTTATACAGCGATACATTTGCAGCTGTACTGTTTTTCTGATCAAAAAGTCCATTTTCGTCATTGGTGTTCAATGTTTGTCAATGTCCCAGGATTGAAATTAAAAGGTCAGATACACAGTTTCATTATGTCATAAGCTGTTTACCAAGTCCTGAAGCAGTGACTACTAGTATCACATAGGATTGAGTTAAAGAACCCTTAATAGACGGTTTTTGCAAGGAAAAAAAAATGTATACTTCAAACATTTGAGAGCACTGATTATATGATACATCATTCATTAATGTACTACGAAGAAAGATAAATATGCCACCAGTTAAATGTAGGAAAATGTATTTAGTGTTGATAAAATACAGTATTCTGATGTATCACATGGTTTACAAATGGGCTTCAAGAGTGGAGGAGCTTCTCAGGAAACCTTTAAGCCGCTAGAAGCACCTGGTGAACAGTTTCACACTGCCTCTGCCCATGACTGGGTAAAACTCCACCCTGACTGAATAAAGCTGTTGAATCACAAAGACAGTGAATGCAGAACCACGAAGACCTCTGCCACAATGCGCGCCAGAAAAATGGATGTCTTGCCACCTTCCTCTTTCCCTATTTCTCTCATATTGGAATTCAAGTCTCACAGTACTATGTCTAATCCTCAGACCTAAATCACATCTGAAACACTAGCTGAAAAGGACCTTGGGAAATGTAGTTCTAGGAGGTGGAGCCAGGATGGCCAAAGAGTCAGATGCTTCCTGTGGTCCCTCTTACAACGAAGACCCGAAAAAGCAGGTGAATTGATTATATATGACAATCTAGGAGCATCAAAAACAAAGTTGAGGAGTCAGACTGAGCGGCAAGGGGAGGGAGAGACAGTTCAGAAGCAGCAAAGAAGAGCCAAACTTGAGCTAGCTGGCACCCTGCAGGCTGGATCAACTGGTGCACGCAGGTTGAGGCAAGTGGTAGCACTAGGGATGTGCTTTACTACATCAGGAGAGTCTGGGTGACAGAGAGTCTGCACAAGCCTCCAGAACCAGGGGTAAGTGGTGCTTGATTTGCAAAGGTTAAGTGCAAGTGCCTAACCTACTGCTTGGGATCAAAATAACCCCTCCCCTTCTGGGGCTTTCATAGTGGAGAAGTGCCTCTTTTACCCTCACCCACCCGCCTCCCTGCTCCAGTCTGATACCAGTTCCACAGTATTCAACAATTGCCACACCCCCTAAGTCAAAACTAGGAACTATCATGCCCAAACCAGTCTCCTGGCTTTAGAAAATCACCACACCCCCTAAGCCAGGAACTCAAGGCAGGCACTACACCTTTGCCTAGGCAGAGGCATAAGCAGTCCATGGACTTCGAACGTCCTTCACTCCTGCCTAGACCTGTGTGGGCCAATTCAACAGTGTAGGCCCTCATTAGCATAGAATAGCAGGGTATATACCTGAAGCCTATTTTCAACTGCAGCAGCCAAGGAGGAATGGCAGATTCCTGACATTTAACACTGCCTTGCCCATTAAGCAGGGTACTCACCCACATCAGGGGCCTGAGGACTGGCATTCTCACCCAGTCCACCTAGCCACCCACAACCAGGTTCTGAGACTAAGTTGTGCCTCTCAGTCATTACAGACAACAGCATTGGGTACCCAAAGTCTGTCTGCAATACCCACCAACCTACACACTCTAGGGGACAGGGACAAGCCTTCCACCCAGGCATTCAGGGACAGCGACCAGCCCACTATGTTGCTCAGCACACAGCTCCCTACTGCAACCAGATACCTCTGCCTACTCCAATTACCCTTATGTAGCCCTGTCTGTCTAGGACTGTAGGTGAGAGCTTGCACCACATGCTCAATGACTGATGACCTGGACACTTGAGCTGAATCCACACAAGAAAATTAAACGATCTCTTGGGCTCACACACCTAGTAGCAGCTGTAACAACCTGGTGACCGGACGTGAGAGCTTCAAAGACACCAATAACCAAAGTAGATCACGTGCCCAGCCTATTTGGGTATATCAAAACAAAACAAAAAGCCAGGACACAGTAATCAAACATACAATAAATAAACATAATAACTTATTGATGGCTTGGAGACAACAGTCAATATCAAATCACATAAAGAAACAGATCAAGATGGCTACAGCAAGTGACCAAAACAAAGAAACAGGAAACCTTCTGGAGGAAGAGAAGGTCTTGGAATTACCAGAGTTAGAATTCTAAAGATTAATATACAGAGCATTTCAAGATATCAGGAAGGAGATCAGGAAAAACTCAGACCAAGCCAAGGAATGCATAGACAGACCAAAAGAGGAATTCAGGAAAGCTATACAAGATCAGAATGACAAATTTAACAGGCTGCTAGAATCCATAAGGAGATAGCACATAGAAATCCAAAAAATTAACAATAAAATTTCAGAATTATACAACTCAACAGAAAGTCATAGGAGCAGAATTAAGGCAATAGAAGTCAGAATTAGTGAGACTGAAGATAAAGCACTTGAAACCAATGTATTTGAGGAAAAATCAGATAAAAGAATTTTTTTAAAATAAAAATACCCTAAGAATTATGTGGGACACTATCAAAAGGAATAGCCTATGAATGATTGGAGTACCAGAACAGGGAAGGAAAACAGAAAATACAGACAGAATGTTTGAAGATTTGCCAGCAGAAAACTTCCCTGATATCATGAAAGATGAGAAGATATCTATCCAAGAAGCTCATCAAACCCCACACAAGGTAGATCCCAAAAGAAAGTCACCAAGTCATACTATAATCAAACCTGCCAAAATCAAAGATAAAAGAGAGAATTTTAAGAGTGGCTAGAGATAAACAAAAAGTTACCTACAAAGGAGAGTCAGTAAGACTAAGCTCCAACTACCCTGCAGAAACCATGCAGACAAGAAAGTATTGGGATGATATATATTAAGCCTTGAAGGAAAAACATTGCCAGCCAAGAATTATATATCCAGCAAAGCTATCTCTCAAATATGAAGGTGAAATTAGTGCATTTCCAGATAAACAAAAGTTAAGGAAATTTGTAAAAACCAAACCAAAATTACGAGAAATATAAAAAGGAGTCCTTCATCTAGAGAACCAACAATATTAGTTAACAACCCAAGACTTGAACAGAGGACAGAACAACCAGATATCAGCCCAGATATGGAAGTCTCAAAAATAAGTCAAACTTAAAATACTGAAAATAAGGAAACAGATACATCAATATGTAAATGATGAGAATACAAAAATAAAAAAAGAGGGACTAAATAGAATAGTCATAGAACTTGCATATGGAGAGGAAATTAAGGCAATATCAAGAAATAAATGATTGGTTTAAACTGAGAAAAATAGAAGTAAATTTTCAGCTAACCATGAAGAAAATGAACAAATCTGTCCATCAAAATAAAAAAAAGAAAAACATAAAGACTCAGCAAATACAAAATCAACAATAATGAAAAGATGAAAAGAAAATACACAAAGAAAAATGACTCAGCACAGAAAATTAAGTGGAACAAAGAAATGTCAACAACACACACACACAAACATCAAAATGACAGCACTGAACTCATACCTATCAGTAATTACACTGAATCGAAATGGACTAAATGCACAATAAAGAGACAGAGAGGGGCAGAATGGATAAAAAACACCATTTGTCAAAGACACAAACAAACTAAAACTCAAAGGATGGAAAAAATATATAGAGCAAACAAGAACCAAAAAAGAGCAGGAGTGGCAAAATTAATATCTGACAAAATAGACTTTAAAGAAAAATCCACCACAAACGGTAAGAATGGACATTATATAATGATTAAAGGGTCAATACACCAGGAGGACATAACCATAATAAATATATATGCACCAAATGACAGGGCTCCAAATTACATAAAACAAACTCTAACAGCATTGAGAAGAGAAATAGTCAGCTTGACGATAATAGTAGGAGATGTCAACACGCTAATTTCAGTGAAGGACAGAACATCTAGAAAGAAGCTCAATAAAGACACGGAAGATCTAAATGCCACAATCAACCAACTTGGTCTCATAGACATACACAGAACACTCCACCCAACAACAGTCAAGTATACTTTGTTTTCAGTGCATGTGGAACATTCTCCAGAATATACCACATATTAGGCCACAAAGCAAGCTTTAACAGAATCCAAAGCATTGAAATATTACAAAGCATCTTTTCTGACCATAAAGCCATAGAAGTAGAAATCAATAACAGAAAAAGCAAGGAAAAAAAATCAAATACATGGAAACTCAAAAACTGCTGGGTTATAGAAGAAATCAAGGACGGAATAAAGAAATCATAGAATCAAATGAGAATGAAAACACATCTTACCAGAACCTTTGGGACACAGCAAAAGCAGTGCTCAGAGGTCAATTGATAGTAATAAATGCACACATCCAAAAAGAAGAATAGGCCAAATTCAAAACATTAACCCTACAACTCGAACAAATAGAAAGAAAGTAGCAAAAGAAACCCTTGGACACCAGAATAAAGGAAATAATAAAGATTAGAGCAGAAATAAATGAAATAGAGACTAGAAAAACAATTGAAAGAGCTAATAATACCAAAAGCTGGTTCTCTGAAAAGATCAACAAAACCGATAAACCATCGGCCAAACTTACAAAATTAAAACAGGAGAGGAGGCAAATAACCCGAATAAGAAATGAGATAGGCAATATCACAACAGACTCAACTGAAATTAAAAGAATCATAGAATACTATGAAAAATTGTACTCCAACAAATTTGCAAATCTGGAGGAAACAGACAAATTTCTAAAAACACACTACCAACCTAAACTAACATAAACTGAGGTAGAAAAACTAAATAAACCCATAACAAAAGAAGAGATTGAAAAGATTAAAAAATAAAACAAAACAACAAAAAAACCTCCCAACCAAAAAAAGCCCTGGCCCTGATGGCTTCACTGGAGAATTCTACCAAACTTTCAGAGAAGAGTTAATATGAGTACTACTAAAGGTATTTCAGAGCACAGGAAAAGATGAAATACTCCCAAAATCATTCTAGGAAGCCAACATAACCCTGATACCAAAGCCAGGTAAAAAACCATGGCATTCGAGTTGATTCCGACTCATAGCGACCCTACAGGACAGAGTAGAACTGCCCCATAGAGTTTTCAAGGAGCCCCGGGTGGATTTGAACCACCGACCTTTTGGTTAGCAGCCATAGCTCTTAACCACTATGCCACCAGGGTTTCCAAGCCAGGTAAAGATACTACAAAAAAAAGAAAATTACAGACAAATATCCCTCATGAACATAGATGCAAAAATCCTAAACAAAATTCTAGCCAATAGAATTCAATAACATATCCAAAAAATAATTCGTCTGACCAAGTGGGATTCATACCAGGTATGCAGGGATGGTTCAACATTAGAATAACAATCAATGTAATCCATCACATAAATAAAACAAAAGATAACAACCACTTGATCTTATCAATCAATGCAGAAAAGGTATATGACAAAGTCCAACACCCATTCACGATAAAAACTCTCAGCAAAATAGAAATAGAAGGGAAATTCCTCGACATAATAAAGGGCATTTGTACAAAGCAAACAGCCTACATCATCCTAACCAGAGAGTGTCTTAAAGCATTCCTCTTGAGAACTGGAACCAGAAAATGATGTCCTTTATCACCACTCTTACTCAACATTGTGCTGGAGGTCCTACACAGAGCAATAAGGCAAGAAGAAGAAATAAAGGGCATCCGAATGGTTAAGAAAGAAGCAAAAGTATCCCTATTAGCTGATGATATGACTTAATGGTCTGACTGAGACTGGAGGAACCCCTGAAGCCATGGATCCAGATGCTCTGTTAACCCTGAACTAAAACCATTCCTGAGCCCACTCTTCAGACAAACATTAGACTGGAATATAAAACATAAAATAATACTCATGAAGAGTGTGCTTCTTAGTTCAAGCAGATACATGAGACCAAATGGGCAGCTCCTGTCCAGAGGCAAGATGAGAAGGCAGGAAGGGACAGGAACTGGTTTAATGGACACAAGAAACCCAAGGTGGAAAGGGGGAGTGTGCTGTCACATTATAGGGATTGCAACTAATGTCACATAACAATATGTGTATAAATTATTATGAGAAATTAACTTGAGCTGCAATCTTTCACCTAAAGCCCAATAAAAAAAGAAAAAATTGTAGTTCTAGCTTTCCAGCTTCTAAAATACAGAAAGAAAGAATATAGAAGGTTGGAGATTGGAATGGATGTTGAGTGAGCCATCCTCCAAACCTTCAATTCCAATTTTACTGTCAAGTATGTACACATCCTCATCTCTAGAATCTGTGAATATATTACCTTACATGAGAAAGAGGAATTAAGGTTACAGATAGAATTAAATGTGCTAGTTAGCTGACCTTAAAATAGGGAGATTATCCCAGATTACCTGGGTAGGCCAATGTAATCACCAAATCAAATTAAAAAAAAAAAAAGTCCATTGCTGTCACGTCAATTCTGACTCAAAAACAACCCTAAAGGACAGAGTAGAACTACTTCATAGGGTTTCCTAGGCTGTAATCTTTACTGAAGCTGACTGTCACATCTTTCTCCTGTAGAGCAGCTGGTGGATTTGAACTGCCGACCTTTTGGTTAGCAGCCTAGCACTTAACCACTGTGCCACCAGAGCTCAGTAAAAAGTGGAAGAAGGAAGGAGAAGAGAGCCAGATGTGATATGTCTATGGAACATGGGCCAAAGATATGCAACACTGCTGGCTTGAAGATGGAAGAAGGGGCCATTAGCCAAGAAGTATGGGCATCCTCTGGAAGCTAGAAAAGACAAAGAAATGAATTCTCCCATAGAGCCTTGAAAATTAAAGCAGTTCTGTTGATCCCTTGATTTTAGCCCTGTGATAATAATTTGTGTTGTCACTAAATTTGTGGAAATTTGTTACAACAGCAATAGAAAACTAATACAGGAAGTAAACAACGTAAGCTTCTGCTTAGTCAACCTTTCAATGTGTAATTGTTGAATGGTGACTCTGTATCAGGTGGTATTCTAGGTAAGGAGAACATGGCATAGTCTTTGTTCTCTAGTAATTTATAGCTTAGTGAAAAAGGCAAACAAAGAGAACATTACAACACATCGTGATTAATGTTATCATAAATGTATAGACATG
Source organism: Trichechus manatus latirostris (assembly GCF_000243295.1). Taxonomy (NCBI): domain Eukaryota; kingdom Metazoa; phylum Chordata; class Mammalia; order Sirenia; family Trichechidae; genus Trichechus; species Trichechus manatus. The sequence goes on along the minus strand of NW_004444167.1, from coordinate 1,651,956 downwards.
AGTGGTCAGAGAAGGTTTAGAAGGAAGTCACTTCTTTACATTATGTATAGAAGGATATATTACTGGTACTTTCTGCGTTATTATAGAGGTAAGGGTAATAATATTGAGTTCTGGTATCAAAAGCAGAAAATATGTTAGTTTTGTATTCATGTTAAGTTTTTATATATTGAGTTAAAGGATCAGAGAGTGATATTTTATATGTGTAACCAAGCCTGTTGCAGCCTAGTTGATTCCAACTCATAGAAATCCTATAAGACAGAGTAGAACTGTCCCATAGGGTTTCCAAGGAGTGGCTGGTGGATTTGAACTGCTGACGTTTTGGTTAGCAGCCTGAGCTCTTAACCACTGTGCCACCAGGGTTCCATATGTGTAACAGGCTTTATAATTTCTACACCATCCATGCTCTAGCAAACAGAGAAACTATTTTTCATTTTAAAAGTGCTAAATTACTTGCCACACTACTTCAAGAGCAGTGATAGACATTACTGCATAGTTAGAGGCACCTGTGATGTGTTTAAACATTTTCCTTCTGGGCTAATGCTTTATAAGGGAGAATATTTTAGTTAAAGTTAATACTTTAGGATTCTTCCCTAGTACAAGCCATTTCAAAAACTTCAGCACCTATAATTGCTACTTTTCAGTACTGTCGTTATGGTCCTTGCCAAGGAGTTTTCCCACCTCAATTTTCATAGGTGGGAGAATCTGAATAAGAAGGAAGGAGTGGAATCAAATTGGTAGAAGAAATAGACCGTAAAGATAAAACAACTGACAAAGAAGTTCTCCAACTGAATCATTGTTAACGTCTTTTGTTCTTGCCTCTTTTTGAAAACTCAGGTGAATTCCCTGAATTTTATAAGTAATTATTGTTGTTGTATCCTCATGTGGATTCTTATTGGTACATTTATTTACCATAGATTATAAAATGTACCTTAAACCATATTTACCACAAATTAATAACATGTAGATGAATGTTACATGTTTTTTGTGTACCTACTTTACCACAGGTCTTCCAAGTCTTTGCATCTGAGTGTTGGAGGTCAGAAGACTTTCCCTGGTAATCATTAAAAACCTGATCTGGGGAGCCAGTGTGAATATGTCTGAATCCTAGTTCAGACCCTTTCTCCCCTACTGACCTGAGGCAAACCTTTTCTTGCCTCAGCTTCTTTATGCATAAAATAAATAAAATTGCTGTCCAGTCGATCCTCACTTGTGGCGACTCCATGTGTACAAAATAGAATTAGACATTTCATTGGGTTTTTATGTGTGTGACCTTTTGGAAGCAGAGTAGATCCCTAGGCCTTTCTTTCGAGGTGCCCAGCTGCCAGCCTTTTGGTTAGTAGCCACCTGCTTAACTATTTTCAACACCAGAGGACTCCATTCCTTGTGTATAGAGTAGGGTTAATAGCAGCACTTACCTCAAAGGGTTGATTGAGGATTAAATGAGTAAATATGGAATTTTACTTAGAATTGTATCTGGCACATAATAAGTGTTAAATATTTATTTGTTAAATAAGTAAAATAGAAAATGAATTTCAATTGCCTTAATTTCATATAAGGTGTTAAACTTCCACAGCATTTATGTTCTACCACTCTTTCTTTAAACACATCTGCAATAGAAAATTATGTTATTTGCCAAAAAGATTTTACCAAGACTTTTCAAATTGGGATTGTTAATCATTTTCTTTTTTAACTTGGAGGCACTTTATTACAATCAGTAACTTAAGAAAGTGTTAGGGAAACCAAAATATGGATTAGTTTAATACACCTTTACCAGTGTCATGTTTTAATAAGATGTTTTTAGTCTTTATATGCAGTTGAAATACATTTATATAAAAGCCTTTCAGCTACAAATTTAGGTCATGAAATTAATAGAAAATGCATAATATATAACCTAATTGGCAAACCCAATTCTCATTGCCCAGTAAATTAACCTCATCAGATTTACTCTCAGTGAAAAAATAAAGAAAATGTCAAAGTCCAACATAATGTTTCAGTTCAAGTATAGATATAAAATGTGATCCTTGGCACTTATCTTACTTACAAATTCTAATTCTTTGATAAATATATACTTAGCTAAGGCATAGGATCTTTTCATGAGTTTGTTTTATAGGTGAATTAAGACACCACAGGTTTCTACATTTCTTTCTGGTGCTCTCTCAGCTCCCTATCAATAAGCCTTTCCCTCAGGAGCACTTAAATCATTCAACAGTAGTCAGACGGTGGATGAGAGCATGTTATTAAATAAAAATTATTGGTATTTGCATTGCCCCACTCTATAACGTATCTAATTTCGGAACACTCTAACATAGTTTTAAATGCTACATTTTCTAATGTTGCTTTTTACCATTAGCAGAAATATGTGTAAGACAAAGACAGATAAAAGATTCAATTACAAAATTACTTCAAAATCAATATATGACATTGTTTATTTGTTTGATGGCTCCATAGGTTCTTGCATTCCAGGGAAATGCATCATAGTAAGATCCAGAGGGATGAGAGCTATTCCTTTCTTTTTGAAGTGAGACAGCAGTTTTGAAAGCATACCTATGGGCCATTCTCAGATTAATTTTATATATGAGATTTATGGAATTTGTAGATATGGACAGATATGGACACCTAAATCAGAAAAAATGAAGGAGTCCTACATGCTAATACGTGTTCAATATGTACATTATATTGAACATATGTACATTATATTGAACATATGTACATTATAATGTTAATAATTCTATAGCGTATATATTCTCCCTCAATGTTTTCTGAAAACAAAGTACACACTGTGGCAAATAATCTTTATATCAATTTTTCTTCAATATAATTAACATTTTATAAAAATACCCTGGTGAACTTCAAATGAGTTATTTTACCTTATACAATTGGGTATTTTAGTAAATGTGTCATCATTGACCAAGACTTTTGGGGTTATAAATCTGAAATCCAATTCCTCTTTCCATCCTTCATATTTTTCTCTAATCCAAAAATAACATTTGTGCACCTTAATTTGTCATAATCTCAGCTTAATTTATATAAAGATGTACTGACAAACATTCCCATTTTATCTGGTTACAGTAAGAAATACTTTCAAAATCCAAATAATTTTACTCTCATATTTGCATACAATTATGTATTCATAGAAGAAAAAATGCTACTATGTGCTTTCATAAAATATTGTTTATCTTTAATGGAGGAATATTTCTATGAATAATAAGATGATAAAATTCTCAGCTCTCTTGCTTTCTTTCTTTTTACATTACATTTATTATAACTGACCTTATAGTTTTATTTATTTTTTCACTCTGATAATTTTCAATTAAACTTCCCTGTCTATTCAGTTTTTATTTCATAGGTTTCACATAAAACTACAGTGAGTAATCTTGCCTCTTTTCAGTTAATAGATTTTAATAGTGAAGAAAATTTTTACTTGTTTCAGGTTGCAAAAATGAATGTACTTTAAATTCATGTGTGTAAAATAATTTTCTACTACTATGAGTCTATTTAATATTAAAGAGCATTGTAATGAGAGTCAGGAAACCTGGGTTTAGTGTCAAATCTGAATCTATATAGCTCCATATGTAAACTTGGGCAAGAGTCACTCACCCTATCTAGATCTCCCTTTCTTCATCAATAAACTAAAGTAATGCAATGATCTCAACAGTCCCTTAGAGTTCTGATGTTTCAAAATTCTTAATGAACAATTTTCTCTAATGCATCGATTTCAAATACCCTTCCTGATCTCTTTATCTTTAGTTCTATGTTTAGAATTTATTGTACAGATATGTAGACTTCTGTTTACATTATGCATGAATTTCAAATTCTAGATTTAAAATGCAGAAAAGTATATCACAGGCATGAAGCTTGAACGATATTCATATGTTTCTCTTTTTCTGAAATTTCCCCCTGACCAAACTTCCTTAGTTAAGAGTTTATGATGCTGAGGCCTAAAAATCATTTTCATTACAGAGTCAGAATATCTTCAACCCGCAATGTTTGTTTACCCTTACATAACTAAATCTTCTCTCTGCAATAGATAAGAACTTCCTATGGAGAGAAATCCAATGCTCCAGGAGAGAGCCCAAAATATTTCAGATTTAAAACTTCTAGCATTCAGCACGTAAATGTTGTTTCTACTTTGCTCTCTCCCAACAGCCACGGCTTGTTTGGGATGCCTTTGCTGACTCAGTTTGCATGAATAAACCATAAAGAAAGTCTTGTTCATTCTATCAATAATTTCTGCATTTTCCAAAGAATGCTGAAAAATTGCCAACATAATTTCAGATAAGGCAGAATGGTGCAAGTTCAGTTAAAAAAATATCTAGAACTAGAATCAAGGTGAAGGAGTAAGGAATAAGATTGGCACAAAGAAAAAAGATTACTTCAGCAAAGCCTTCAAAGAGAAGAGCCAAAAATCTTCAGGGTTGACTCCTTCTACTTGTCCCATGTTAAGAACCAATTCTTCCCACTGGGCTGCATAAAAGAAGGTTTGCTGCCTGTTCCATACTTAACAACCTCAGAGCTGGGAGCTCTGCAGGAAGGAAGCTAGAGCAGTTACTGTACCATAACAAAGAATGCTTTTCCTTTGGAAAGGCAGCCCTATTACAGAATGTATATTTAGGATATATCTTTAAATAATAGAAACATTTTTGATATATAACAGCTATGTCCATTTGAGGATGTGATGAAGGTATTCTGCTTACTGGATTAAAAATAATTATCAACACATTTACCAAAAAATATAATTTTATGTTCCAAACTGTTTCTGAACTTCCAGCATTACTAAAGGAGGCATGATCCTTTTATCTTTACCTTATGCAGACAGTTAAACTGTAATATTAATTTTGAAAGGAATAAGTTTACACAGCTCCCCACATCAGCCTTCAGTTTTGCAAGGTCATTTAAGAACTTTTAAATTATATTTAGAAATGGATTCAAAACAGAGTAATTGTACAGGACTATGAATAGTAATATGGACAAAGGGAAAAACATTTAAGGTGTATTGTCTACTCTATCTCTCTTATCTTACAGAAAGAGGAAACCCAAAGAGATGAAGTGACTTGCCCAGTGTAACACAGTAATAAGAGGGAAGGCAGATATTTCCAAATACTTCTCTCATAGCACAGCAGAAAAGGCCTTACAAAAGGAATAATATTTTAACACAGTTTTTTTTTAATCATTATACTTTAGATAAAGGTTTATGAAGGTTTACAGAACAAACTAGTTTCTCATTAAATGATTAGTACACATATTGTTTTGTGACATTGGTAACCAACCCCACAACACGTCAACATTCTTCCCTTCTTGACCTTGGGTTCCCTATTACCAGCTTTCCTGTCCCCTCTTGCCGTCTAGTCCTTGCCCCTGGGCTGGTGTGCCCCTTTAGTAATTTTGTTTTATGAGGCTTTCTAATCTTTGGCTGAAGGATGAACCTCAGGAGTGACTTCATTACTGAGCTAAGAGGGTGTCCAGGGGCCATCCTCTCAAGGTTTCTCCAGTGCCTATCAGGCCAGTATGTCTGGTCTGTTTTTGTGAGTTAGAATTTTGTTCTACATTTTTCTCCAGCTCTGTCAAGGTCCCTCTATTGTGATCACTGTCAGAGCAGTCCGTGGTGGTAGCCAGGCACCATCTAGTTGTATTGTACTCAGTCTGGTGGAGGCTGTCGTAGTTGTGGTCCATTAGTCCTTTGGACTGATCTTGCTCTTGTGTCTTTAGTTTTCTTCATTCTCCCTTGCTCTTGAAGAGGGGAGATCAGTAGAGTATCTTAGATGGTCGCTCAAAAGCTTTTAAGACTCCAGATGCTATTCACCAAAGAAGAATGTAGAACATTTCCTTTATAAACTATGTTATGCCAATTGAGCCAGATATTCCCTGAGACCATGGTCCCCACAGTTCTAAGTCCAGTAATTTGGTTCCTCAAGGAGTTATGGATGTGTCTATGGAGCTTCCATGACCTTGCCTTGGACAAGTTGTGCTGGCTTCCCCAGTATTGTGTGCTGTCTTACCCTTCACCAAAGTTACCACTTATCTATTGTCTATTTAATGTTTTTCCATTTTCACCCCTCCCCTCCCTTGTAACCATCAAAGATTGTTTCGTTTTGTGTTTAAGTCTTTTCATGAGTTTTTATTGTATTTGTCCTTTTGTGATTGACTTATTTCACTCAGCATAACGCCCTCCAGATTCATCCATGTTGTGAGATGCTTTGCAGATTCATCATTGTTCTTTATCGTTGCATAGTGCTCCATTGTGTGTATGTACTATAGTTTGTTTATCCATTCATCTGTTGATGGGCATCTAGGTTGTTTCCATATTTTTGCTATTGTGAACAATGCTGCAATGAACATGAGTGTGCATATGTCTATTCGTGTGATCGCTTTTATTTCTCTAGGATATATTTCTAGCTTTGTAAGGAAGCGCCATATCATTTTCCAAAATCGTTGTTCCATCTTCATTCCCACCAGCAGTGCATAAGAATTCCGATCTCCCCAAAGCTTCTCCAATATTTGCTATTTTCTGTTTTTTGATTCATGCTAGTAATGCCAGGGTGAGATGGTGTCTCACCGTGGTTTTGATTTGCATTTCTCTAATGGCTAGTGAATGCAAGCATCTCCTCATGTGTGTTAACTGCTTGAATGTCTTCTTTGGTGAAGTGTCTGTTCATTTCCTTTGCCTATTTTTAATTGGATTATTTGTCTCTTTGCTGTAGAGGTGTTGGATTTTCCTGTAGATTTTAGAGATTAGAACTTTGTTGAATTTTTCATAGCCAAAATTTTTTTTCCCAGTCTGTAGGTTCTCTTTTTACTCTTTTAGTGAAGTCTTTTGATGAGCATAACTGTTTAATTTTTAGAAGATCCCAGTTATCTAGCCTATCTCCTGGAGTTTGTGTGTTGTTAGTTACAGTTTTTGTCCTATTAATGCCATGTATTAGGGCCTCTAGAGTTGATTCTATTTTTGCTTCTATGATCTTTATAGGTTTTGGTTTTATATTTAGGTCTTTGATCCATTTTGAATTAGTTTTTGTGTATGGTGTGAGGTATGTGTCCAATTTCATTGTTTTGCAGGTGGATATCCAGTTTCGCCAGCACCATTTGTTAAAAAGACTGTCTTTTCTCCATTTGATGGACTTTGGGCCCTTGTCAAAAATCAGGTGACTGTAGGTGGATGGATTTACAACTGCGTTCTCAATTCTGTTCCATTGGTCAATGTATCTGTCATCGTACCAGTACCAGGCTGTTTTGGCTACCATAGCTGTAAAGTAAGTTCTGAGGTCTGGTAGTGCGAGTTTTCCAACTTCGTTTTTCTTCTACAATTGTGCTTTACTTATCTGGGGCCTCTTCCCTTTCCATATGAAGTTAATGATTAATTTTCCATCTCTTTAAAGAATACTGTTGGTATTTGGAATGGGATTGCATTGCATTTGTAGATTGCTTTGGGTAGAGTTGACATTTTCACAATGTTGATTTTATCTATCCATGAGCATGGTATGTTTTTCCATTTACGTAGATCTCTTTTGGTTCCTTTCAGTAGTATTTTGTAGTTTTCTTTGTATAAGCTTTTACATCTCTTGCTAGATTTATTCCTAAGTATTTTTTTATGGGCTATTATAAATGGTATTGTTTTCCTAATTTCTTTTTTGTCATTCTCTTTACTGGTGTATAGAAATCCAACTGATTTTTGTGTGTATCATGTATCCCGCTACTCTGCTGAATCTTTCTATTAGTTCCAGTAGTTTTCTTGTGGAGTCTTTAGGGTTTTCTATATATAGTATCATATCATCCACAAAAAAGATATAGTTTTACTTCTTCATTACCAGTTTGGATGCCCTTTATTTCTTTTTATTGCCTTATTGCTCTAGCTAGGACTTCCAGCACAATGTTAAATAAGAGTGGTGATAAAGCACATCCTTGTCTTGTTCCTGTTCTCAGGGGGAATGTTTTCAACTTCTTTTCGTTAAGAATGATGTTGGCTGTTGGTTTGTATAGATGCCCTTTATTATGTTGAGGAATTTCCCTTCTATCGCTATTTTATTGAGAGTTTTTATCAGGAATGGGTATTGGACTTTGTCAAATACCTTTTCTGCATTGATTGAGATGATCATTTGATTCTTTTATTTTATTTTATTTATGTGGTGGATTACGTTGATTGATTTTCTAAAAGTTGAACCATGCTCATAAACCTGGTATAAATCCCACTTAGTCGTGGTGTATTAATTTTTTGATATGATGCTGAATTCGATTGGCTAGAATTTTGTTGAAGATTTTTACATCTATATTCATGAGAGATATTAGTCTTTAATTTTCTTTTTTTGTAGTGTCTTTTCCTTGTTTTGGTATCAAGGTCATTGTAGCTTCATAGAATGAATTTGGAAGTATCCCTTCCTTTTCCATGTTGTGAAATAATTTGAATAGTACTGGTGTGATCTTTTCTCTGAATGTTTGGTACAACTCTCCAGTGAAGACATCTGGGCCAGGGGTTTTTTCTTTTGGAGTTTTTTTTTTAATTACCTTTTCAATCTCTTCTCTTGTTATGGGTCTGTTCAGATTTTCCACATCAATTTGTGTTAGTTTGGATAGGTAGTGTGTTTCTAGAAATTTGTCCATTTCCTTGACGTTTTCAAATTTGTTGGAGCATAGTTTTTCATAGTACTCCATTATGATCCATTTTATTTCAGTTGGGTCTGTTGTAACGTCCCCCATTACATTTCATATTTGGGTTATGTGCATCCTCTCCTGTCTTTCTTTTGTCAGTTTGGCCAGTGGTTTGTCAATTTTGTTGATTCTTTCAAAGAACCAACTTTTTTTTATTTTTTAATTCTTTCTATTATTTTTCTATTTTCTATTTCATTTATTTCTGCTCTGATCTTTATTATTTCCTTTCTTCTGGTAGCTGTGGGCTTCTTTTTCTGTTCTTTATTTGTTCCAGTTGTGTACCTAATATTTTGATTTTGTCCCTTTCTTGTTTTTTCATGTGTGCATATATTGCTATAAATCGACTCTGAGCACTGCCTTTGCTATGTCCCAAAGATTTTGATATGATATGTTTTCATTCTCATTTGATCCTAGGAATTTTTTTATTCCATCTTTGATTTCTTCTATTACCCAGTGGTTTTTAAGCGGGGTGTTGTTCAGTTTCCATGTATTTGATCTTTTTCTCCTTGCTCTTCCTTTTGTTAATTTCTACCTTGATGGCATTGTGATCAGAGGAGATACTTTGTATGATCTCAGTGCTTTGGATTTTGTTGAGGTTTGCTTTGCGGCCTAAGATGTGGTTTCTTCTGAAGAATGTTTCATGTGCATTGGAAAAGAATGTGTACTCTGCAGCTATGGAGTGGAGTGTTTTATATATGTCTATGAGTTCCAGTAGGCTAATTGTGGCCTTTAGATCGTCTGTATCTTTGTTGAGTTTCTTTCTAGATGTTCTGTCCTTTACTGAAAGTGGTGTGTTGAAATCTCCTTCTATTATTATGGAACTGTTAACTTTCTCTTTTCAGTACTGTTAGAGTTTGTTTTATGTATTTTGGAGCCCTGTTATTGGGTGAGAAAAAGGCCTTACAATATGTTCTCTACATAACCCCCTAGTGCTCAGCCTCATTCACCACATCTCTAACCCATCTCATTATTATATGTTAAATATGATCTCAGGTTATGTGATCTCCAGGGTTACAAAGTAGAAAGCTGAGAGTCTTTAGGGATTAGAGAAAGTGATAGGATTTGAATGATAACATTGGTGTTAATCAAGAGCAGTAGCATAAATTAGGGTACAGAGTACAACACATCATTTGTGAAAACCTAGGAGTTCTGTGCATAAGTTTGCAGGACAACAATCTGTATTCAGTTTTATTTCTCCACGTATTGCACTCCTTCCATCTGTTAGATGTTGAGGCACGATATTCGTAGTCCTGCATGTGGCAGCTACTGCTAACTGCTTAACAAACCTATTTATCATTTTCCCTGGGCAAACATCTAGACTATATTTCTCAGCTTCTTTTTCATTAAAGGAGTCATGGGCCCGAGTTCTAGCAAGTGCAAAGTGGAAACGATGTGCATTATTTCCAGATTTGTCAGATAAAAATACCCCTCCATGTGATTTTTGGTGCTTTTCACTTTTTTGCTGGCTTGATGCAAATGAGTACAATGGCTTTGTGATAGAAACAGAGATGAATGGAGGCTGGGTCTCTGAAATATCACTTGGAAGAAAGGCACTTGCTGTAAAGAATGCCTGTTTGGGATCTCAGGTGAGTAAGAAATGTGCTTTTTTTATGAAACATAGATTTGGGGATTTGTTTGTTACAGTAACTAGTATTACCTTAACGTCTATGCTTCCTAACTGATAAGAATAATTTTTTCTGCCTACTCACCTTTCCTTGCCTGGAAAAGTGCTAAAAATATAATAACTACTTAAATGATTATCTTAGTTTACATGACCAATCTAGGTTAAATACAGTGATTTCCATTTGGAGCAAATGTCTCTGGGGATGAGAATTGCCCTCCTACCCCCCACCCTATAATTGAGAATCACCACTTAAATGACAGATAGTGCTCATGGGAGTATGCTATGTCATGAAAAATGTTCAATAATGTTCAGGAATATCAATTAATGTCTCAAATTTTCTAAGATGTCATCTTTTTCAGTAGAAAGATTGGGAGGGATGCCATCTTTTTCAGTAGGGAGATTAGGAGGGAAGAAAGGGTCTAGCCTCTTAAGCCATTCTCAAAGAATGGATACTGATACCAATTCTACATCTGCAATCTGCAGCACTACAAATATATGCTTACTGAAGGTCTTTTCTCCTACTGTTTGAAAATGCCCCAAAATATGCCTTACTGGGCTCTGTATTTAACCTTGAGATTTTGTTTCACTTAATATAGGTCTTCACATTATGAATCATTTAACTATTACCTTAACATTTACCCTTGTGAATCCTTAACATTCACAATCTAACAAAGTGTATTACGTGATGTACCATAAACTTATTTAAAGACAAGATATAACAACTGGGTAATCAATAAATTAATCAAATAATCAATAATTAAGCCTTGACGGCAACTGGTTTGGTTTTTTTTGGTTTTGGCTTAGTCTCAAAAGTTGCTTTATTTAATCATGTCTCTACCCACAGTATAGGGATCCCATCTGGGGTTGTGAGCAGAATTGGCAAGCAATTTCATTCTCTCCCTAGGAAAATAATTCTCACTACCTACACTGATTCTGTCCAGGGAGCCTCTAAATCAGTTAAACACTATCCAAAGCCTAGGTAAGCCAAAAGTATTTTACTTTAGGAAATAAAACATTTTATGAACAAAATTAGTATTAAAGAAATTATTTCTGAATTGATCGATTTTCTTCAGTTTCTCTTTTGATACTTTGATATTTAAACCTCTTGTATTTAACAGTTTCCATTTTTTTTTTTAAATGTCTGTATAATAATAGCCACCCACTTTGGATTACATTGGTTGTAAGGAGTGAATAAGAATTCCCATTGGCCACCGTATGCTATAGTAATTAGAAAGGAACAGAAATTTTTGTTCTAATTGAGAAATGTTCTGGCCCTATCTAAATGAGGGCAGTAAGAACTTAGGGAAACTATAAGGATGTAATTAAATGGACACTGTTTTTAGAAACAATTAAGCTCATATTGTAATCTTGACACTGTGAAGATGAGGTAGTAAATCAACTTGTCAGTGTGAGTACTAATAGAAATAAAACATAGTTAAGAGAGTCCTTTACAATCAGATTATCAGAGTAGTTATGCAATCAATTTCTGAGTTTGAATAAATGTCTATGCTGAATAGTTTATCTGTATCATTAAACTCCCATGTTCACCAACCATGAGGAAAATATGCCGTATGACCCGGTTAAAACTGAAAGCAGCACAATTCAAAATGTGATATAAGCAGTGCTTCAAACTGGTTTGTTCCAGTTCAAACCCCTACTTGAAAATTTGCATTTCCACCCCAGATGTACTGAATCAGAATCTACATTTTAACAAAATCCCCAGGTGATTCTTATTTATAATAAATTTTGAGAACCACTGCTCTACTAGTGGTTCTCAGAATTCGTCCCTAACCAGCATCATTAGCATCACCTGGGAACTTGTTAGAAATGCAAATTCTTAGCAGAGGTTTGATCTGGAACAAGCCAGTTCAAAGCCCTAGCTATAGGAAATGATTATATGTGGTCTATTCTTTCTAATCTGAGAAACTGTATACTTACAAAGCACAACAATGGGATTTGGTCATGCAGCTTTTGTTATTATCAAAGAGACCTAGGTCTCTGTAATGATAACTTTGTTATTTAGCAGAGGTGCTCTTTAAATAGGAAGAAAAAAATTGAAAGGAATAGAAATTAGTGGAAATCAAACAGGTAATCTGAGAAGGTAATTTAGTGAGTCTTGGACAAGATACTGGTGTTTCATAGTTTCAGAGTAAAGATTTCATCACATTTTTCTGAACTGTCATTGTTCTCATGAATCTGCTATGTTCTGACATACACCATGATCCAAGTCTTCAGAGCAGCAGAGTCAGAATAAACAAAGTTACCAGCTTTACCATATTTTCCTCAGTTCTAGTGTTCTTCTAGCACTTATGAGAATGTTTTCCTAAGCCTTATTGAGAATAATTCTGTGTGGATTCCTAAACATTTCTCCAGGCAATAAAGGTAATGTGTATCTGGGGGATAACTGGAAGGAACTCTTCTATGTCTCTTAAATGAAGCTAATTATACTCTCAGGAGATGATAATTACCAACACAGACTGACAATTTCCAAAGTTGGAAGGGATCTTGAACAGTCAACGAGTCCATATTCCTTCTAATTCATGAATCTCTTCAGGGACAGAGAACTGAGTACTTCTCAAGAGAGTGTCTAAAGACAGCTGTGAAAGTAAGCAAGTGATACATTATATTGACCTCATAGGTATTTCTTGTTAGTCTCTGAGCATAAATCTCCTGGTGCAATATTTCTCACAATATGATCCCAAATTAAACTCAATAAACTAGTTCTTAATGGAAGCAACAGTAATCATCAGTGAATTTTCTGCCTAAACCAAATTTTCCTTTTTAAATTATATGGCGTTCCCTTTACATAGACTTTAATGCATGTAATATTGTCTGTTATCAATGGAAGGTGATTCCAATAGATTGCAATCACCTTTCACCATATATTATCGTAAACCCCTCATCGACCACGTGTGAGCAACTTAAGGAATTTTCAAGTGTAACTTTTTATTTAATTGATTTTGCACTTCTAGGCCAACTGTTCAACCTAACTCGTCATAAGATATGAATTACAGCCAGGGATTGGACAGCCCCATAAAACAAAGTGGGACTAATGAGGCACAGTAGTCCAGGGACAAGGACTAGAAGGCAAGAGTGAACAGGAAAGCTGGTGACAGGGAACCCAAGGTTGAGAAGGGACAGTGTTGACATGTTGTGGGGTTGTTAACCATTGTCATAGGGCAATATGTGTACTAACTGTTTAATGAGAAACTATTTGTTCTGTAAACCTTCAACTAAGGCAAAAAAAAAAAAAAAAGAATAATCTATATGAGATCAAATTGACAACAGCAACTCAAAAAATTTGATGGGAAGCCTAGGAGGCAATGAGTTGAGATAATGGTGATGGAATAATTTGGAAAAGGATAGTGAGAAGAGCAGCACAACTGGAAGAACGTAATTGATGTCACTGAATTGTACATGTAGACCATTTTTTGAAATGGTGTAACTTTTGTTATGTATATTTTCACCAAAAAAAAAAAATCCTCCAAGGTCGAGAAGGGAGAGTGTTGACATGTCGTGGGGTTGTTAACCAATGTCATAAAACAATATGTGTACTGACTGTTTAATGAGAAACTATTTGTTCTGTAACCTTCATCTAAAGTACAATAAAAAAAACTTTAAAAAAAGACATATGAATTAACTTTATACTTTGAATGTCATCTGACATAGGCAGAGAAGAACAGAAATGTAAGTTATTTTCTAAACTTTCACACTGTATCACGAGTTCAAATTAGCTGCTTGGAAACTACAACAATCACTAGCTCGTATATATCCCAGTGTCCAGTAAAACTCATAATTTTCTAAAAACATGCTGCTATGCAGCAACATTTTTTTTTTAATTGTGCTTTAAATAAAGTTTTACAGAGCAAATTAGTTTCTCATTAAACAATTAATACACGTATTGTTTTGTGACATTGGTTGCCAACCCCATAACATATCAACACTCTCCACTTCTCGACATTGAGTTCCTCATTACCAGCTTTCCTGTCCCCTCTTCCCTTCTCAACCTTGTCTCTGGGCTGCTGTGCCCATTTAGTCTTGTATATGTGGTTGAGCTGCATGTATTATTGTTTTTTTATAGGCCTGTCTAGACTTTGCTGAAGGGTGAACCTCAGGAGTGACTTCAGTACTGAGAGAAAAGGGTGTCCGGGGTCCATATTCTCAGGGTTTTCCCAGTCTCTGTCAGAACTGTAAGTCTGGTCTTTTTTTGTCAGTTTGAACTTCGTTCCACATTTTTCTCCAGCTCTGTCCAGGACCCTCTACTGTAATCCTCATCAAAGCAGTCAGTATTGGTAACTGGGCACATCTAGTTGTGCCGGACTCAGTCTGGTGGAGGCTGTGGTAGTTGTGTTATGTTAGTCCTTTGGACTAACCTTTCCCTTGTGTCTTTGGTTCTCTTCCTTCTCCCTTGCTCCAGACGGGGTGGGAACAGTAGACATCTGAGATGGCCACGCACAAGCTTTTAAAACTCCAGACACTACTCACCAAAATAGGATGTAGAACATTTTCCTTATAAACTATGTTATGCCAATTGAGCTAGCTATCCCCCGAGATCATGGTCCCCAGCCCTAAGTCCAGTAACTCAGTCCCTGTGGGAGTTGGGATATATTATGACTTTTCCTTGGTTGAGTTGAGCTTCCCCAGTATTGAATACTGTCTTACCCTTCACCAAAATTACCACTTATCTATTGTGTAGTTACTGTTTTTTCCTCCCCATACCTCCCCTCCCTCAAAACCATAAAACATTGTTTCTTTCTGTGTGTAAACCTTCTCATGAGTTTTTGTAATAGTGGTATCATACAGTACAACACTGTCAGTGATAGAATAATATCCATAAGCCTACAAGGAGATCAGTTGATACGACTATTATTCTAATTTATGCACCAACCAAGAAATTGAAGTTTTTACTGTCTTCTGCAGTATGATCAAACATGCAATCAAGATGCATTGATAATTACTGGAGATTGGAATGCAAAAGTTGGAAACAAAGAAGGATTGGTAGTTTGAAAATATGAACTTTGTGATAGAAATGATGCCAGAGATTCCATGATAGAATTTTTTCAAGACCTATGACTTCTTCATTGCAAGTACCTTTTTTCAACAATATAAATGGCGACTATACACGTGGACCTCATGTGGAATACACAGGAATCAAACCGACTACAGCTATGGAAAAAGTTGATGGAAAAGCTCAATATCATCAGTCAGAACAAGGCCAGAGGCTGACTGTGGAACAGACTATCAACAGCTCATATGCAAGTTCAAGTTGAAGCTGAAGAAAAATAGAACAAGTAAAGAAGAGCCAAAGTATGACCCTGAGTATATCCCACCTGAATTTAGAGACCATCTCTAGAAGAGATTTGATGTATTGAACACTAATGACCAAAGACCAGAGGAGTTGTGGAATGTCATCAAGGACATCATACATGAAGAAAGCAAAAGGTCATTAAGAAGACAAGAAAGAAAGCAAAGACCAAAATGGATGTCACAAGAGACACTGAAAGTTGTTCTTGAATGTCGAGTAGCTAAAGCGAATGGAAGAAATGATGAAGTGAAAGAGCTGAACAAAAGATTTCAAAGGGCAGCTCGAGAAGACAAAGTAAAGTATTATAATGACATGTACAAAGACCTGGAGGTAGAAAACAGAAAGGGAAGAACACGCTCGACATTTCTCAAGCTGAAAGAACTGAAGAAAAACTTCAAGCTTTGAATTGCAGTATTGAAGGATTCTACGGGCAAAATACTGAACACAGGAGGCATCAAAAGAAGATGGAACGAATACACATAGTCACTGTACCAAAAAGAATTGGTTGACATTCAGTCATTTCATGCGATACCATATGACCAAGAACCAGTGGAACTGAAGGAAGAAATCCAAGATGCACTGAAGATGTTGCTGAAAAACAAAGCTCCAGGAATTGATGGAATACCAACTGAGATGATTCAACAAACAAATGCAGGACTGGAAGTGCTCACTCATCTATGCCAAGAAATTTTAAAGACAGCTACCTGGACAACCAACTGGAAGAGATCCATATTTATGCCTATTTCCAAGAAAGGTGATTCAACTGAATGTGGAAATTATCAAACAACAGCATTAACATCACATGAAAGTAAAATTTTGCGGGAGATATTTCAACAGTGGTTGCAACAGTATATTGACAGGAAACAGACAGAAATCCAAGCAGGATTCAGAAGAGGACATGGAACAAGGAATATTATTGCTGATGTCAGATGGATCTTGGCTAAAAGCAGAGAATACCAGAAAGATATTTACCTGCATTTTACTGACCATGCAAAGGCATTGGACTGCGTGGATCATAACAAATTATGGATAAAGTTACGAAGAATGGGAATTCCAGAACACTTAATTGTGCTCATGAGGAACCTGTACATAGACCAAGATGCAGTCCTTCTAACAGAACAAGGGGATACTTTGTGGTTTAAAGTCAGGAAAGGTGTGAGTCAGGGTTGTATCCTTTCACGATACTTATTCAATCTGTATGCCGAGCAAATAATCTGAGAAGCAGGACTGTATGAAGAAGAACAGGGCGCCAGAATTGGAGGAAGACTTATAACAATCTATGTTTTGCAGATGACACAGCTTTGCTGGCTAAAAGTGAAGAGGACTTGAAGCACTTACTGATGAAGATCAAAGACTGCAACCTTCTGTATAGATTACACCTGAACATAAAGAAAACAAAAATCCTCAGAACTGGATTAATAAGCAACATCATGATAAACAGAGAAAAAATTGAAGCTTTCAAGGATTTCATTTTACTTGGATCCACAGTCAATGCCCACAGAAGCAGCAGTCAAGAAATCCACCAGCCTGAGACCAAAAGAAGTAGATGATGCCCAGCTACCACCAATGACTGTCCTGACAGGGAATACAACAGAGACTCCCAGACAGAGCAGGAGAAAAATGTACAACAGAATTCAAATTCAAGTAAAAAGACCAGACTCAGTGGTCTGACAGAGACTGAAGGAACCCTCAGAAGTATGGCTCCTAGCTGCTCTGCTATCACAGAACTGAAACAATTAGCTCTGTCCAGAACCCTCTATTATGATCCCTGTCAGAGCAGTCAGTGGGGGTAGCTGGGCACATCTAGCTGTGTTGGACTCAGTCTGGTGGAGGCTGTGGTACATGTGGTCTATTAGTCCTTCAGACTAATCTTTTCCTTGTGTCTTTGGTTTTCTTCAATCTCCGTTGCTCCCAATGGGGTGAGACCAGTGGAGTATCTTCTTAGATGGCCACTCACAAGCTTTTAAGACCCCAGATGCTACTCACCAAATTAGAATGTAGAACCTTTTCTTTACAAACTATGTTATGCCAGTTGAGCTAGATGTTCCTTGAGACCATGGTCCCCACAGCCCTCAGCTCAGTAATTTGTTCCCTCTGGGAGTTTGGATGAGTCTATGGAGCTTCCATGACTTTGCCTTGGACAAGCTGTGCTGACTTCTCCAGTATTGTGTACTGTCTTACTCTTCACCAAAGTTTTGCGTTTCTCTAATAGCTGGTGTTCGCCACTATTTCCTCATGTGTCTCCAACATTTTCTGTATTTACATTTCAGTAAAAAATGCAGGATTTTACATGTCCCTCATTCCTTTAGATTTTATCATGCTAAATTAGATCATTTTGTCAATATTTTAGAGTTGTTTTGATCTCACACAATATTTATTGTTCTTTCATTGTATCATTCATATATTTGATATATATTGTTTTGATATTGATGAGTTATAAAAGGTAAAGAAAGAAGACTAAAGATAGAACCCTGCTTTACAGACCAGAATAAACAAATCAAGCTGTACTTGATTTATTAATTAACACATTTAAGGTGCGATTATCAACTGGAGAGTATGTATTGTATTGCTCTTGCAACCAATCTATATTTCTCTCTCTGCTATATGAAAATGACATGAGAGGACTTGTAAAAAACCTCAGATACACTGTGGGAAAGCAACGTCTATCTTTTATAGGATAATTAAAACAAAGAAGAAAATCAGATAGTGTGAAATACCATGTTATAAGTAAATGTAAATTTGCCTCCAATGATCACTACTTTCTCATCAATGTCCCAACATCTTGTCTTGATCATTCTCAAAAAAGAGCCCATCTAGACATCAAGATTAATAATTTGTTTTATAAAACACTCTTGTGCTCATTAAAACAATAATAATAATAATATATTTTGTCCTTAATTTTTGGTTTTGTTTCAATTACCTTAGGAAGATGGTGGGTCTTACTTAGTTTTGCTCATGTGGTTCACTAGGACTGTATGGTTCATTCAAATGTCTGGTGGTTTACTGGTACTATTGACTGGAAAGCCTTGGTTTTTCGCTGTATGCCTTCTCTGGTAGAATAACCAAGATTTCTTACATGGCAGTGGCACCATTTACATTGGGCAAGCCCTAACAGTGGAGCCCTGGTGGCATAGTGGTTAAGAGCTTGGTTACTAACCAAAGGGTCGGCAGTTCAAATCCACCAGCCACTCCTTGGAACGTATGGGGCAGTTCTACTCTGTCTCATATGGGTGCTATGAGTCGGAATCGACTGGACAGCAACAGGTCAAGCCCTAACTTCCTGTCACTTACCAAGTTTCTGTACACACAATGTGGGAGAGGACTACACAAGGGTGTGAATATCAGGAAGTTTAGTTCATTGGTGGTTGTGCAATAGTCTACCCAGTTACAACTTTGGTTCTCCGCATTTCTTCAAAAATAACTGACAACCGTTTTACAATTACATTTGTAGGCTATCTCAGTTTCCTATGAGATAATTAAGCTAAGTAAAAGTCTCTACCAATCTCTTTACCCATCTTGGGTTTCAAGATTTATTTGAAACACATTTCTGGAAATCTAAATTTGAGAGCAGAGCCAAGCATGCCAGAGATAAGGCTCTGATCCAGAATAAAATTGGGCAATGGCTACATCCTTCAAAGGCCAGTGAGCAGACACAGAAGAAAGAATAGGGTTGCCCCCTAAAAGACCACTTGTTGTACCTAGGCATATATATAGAGATAGAGCCCTGGTGGTGCAGTGGTTAAGTGTTTGGCTACTCACCAAAAGGTCAGCAGTTCGAACCCATCAGCCGCTCCTTGGAAACCCTATGGGGCAGTTCTGCTCTGTCCTATAGGATCACTATGAGTCGGAATCAACTCGATGGCAACAGGTTTGATTTGGTTTATATATATGTATACACATATATGTATACATATATACATACATTATATATACAGAGAGAGAGAGAATTGTTGTAGAAGCATAGGAAGAACTCATATAAAATATAATTAGAACAGGCAGATCAATTGCAATAAAAGGCTGAATCTATGAGAGGCATGCTCTAGGAAATGGAAGAAATTATACTAAACTGGGAATTGGCATAGTCAAAGAGAGAAGAAACAAGGCAGTCAGAGAGAGATGCATTTTCTCCAAGGCCAGGTTGTATATTCTCTAACGAGGAAAATCCTACAGTGATTAATTTAATCGGATTCACTCTCCCTGTAAATTGCTCCACAGTTGCTTCCTAAACAAATTTCATTTTCCCTTGCTACAATTTCCTTGTTCATTTTAAGTCCAAATGTCAGTCTAGATGGCAGAGAAGGTAGAAACAACTAGCATAGTTCTATTTTGTTCACTAGATTTTAAATCACACACTTCATTTGTATAAAAAATGACATTTACTTTGATATTTAACAAATCTCTCTATATAGATAACAAAAGAGCTACAAAAACTACACACACACACACACACACACACATACCTGTCGATAGATGATAGACAGATAGATAGATACAGATCTTAAGGTTTACCCTCATTTTCCAGACAGCCTACGGTTCACTCTTAATTAAACATCACAGAACTATGGCAAAATTTAAATCATTTGTTATAACTAAGACAGAAGAAATACCTAGCACCCCTAACTTTCATTGTCATAGCAAAGGAAAGGAGACAGAGATTAAGGGGAAGAAGGCTGATGCTCAAAAATGTTGACTCTGGTACATAAGGGATGCCCAAGGGAACATTTATGAGAGAATCTTAAAGTCTAATTAGGCTAAAATACCAGTTGGTTAGTCAAGTATTCCAAGCCAGGAAGACGAAAAGCAGTAGCGAGCCAAAAAACAAAACAGGAGCCAGAGGGACAGGTTAAATGAAGCCACTAAAGTAGAAACTGGACAAAAACAGAGTTTGAAGTCGAGAGCAGGAAGTTGTACATATGTGAGCTGAAATGAAATTATACCTGATGCAATTAATGGCTGATTAAAAAAAAAACCCAAACAAAAATTTCACCTCTGAGCCACAATTTACTCTTTTGTAAAATGATTTGTATACTTCTTATATTGTACAAATGTTACCTGTTGCTGTCAAGTCAACTCAGACTCATAGCAACCCTGTAGGACAGAGTAGAACTGCCCCCATAGATTTTCCAAGGCTATAATCTTTACAGAAGCAGACTACCAGTGGAGCAGCTGGTGGGTTTGAACCACAGATCTTTTGGTTGGTAGCCAAGTGTTTTAACCATTGTGCCACCAAGGCTCCATATATATAACTAACACTTGTGACACCTAATGTATGTCAAAGTTTGTGGTAGGTGATTTTACATACATCATTTCATTTTCAAATAAATTCCATGATATTTATTAATATTAAAAAAAAGAGCTTTTATGAGGTCATATACATGGGATATATCTGATCTACCCCATAGGGTTTCCAAGGAGCAGCTGGTGGATTCAAACTGCTGACCTTTTGGTTAGCAGCCAGCTCTTAACCACCGCACCATCAGGGCTCTGAATGTCACCAGGTATATAAATGTTACCTCTCATTCCAGCCAATTGCGTAGAAGATTATTCATACAATTTTTTAAATTTTGTGAGGCATTGCAGAGACCAAAGTTAATGATAGAATTTGAAATGCCCAATTTTTCTGAAGGCCTATCATTATATTGAGTCTATCCTCAAGACAAATCTAGAGATAGTTCCATCCTTCTTTGTGAAAATGGAGAAAACTCGTAATAGATTCAAAGGAACAGATGATGCTGCCCCATCACAGACCTTTAGTTCTGGAAGTGCAAAAATGTTTTAGGATCTTCATAGATTACTGTCATGCTCACGAGCTCATAGGAAGGTATAGGATAGATATCTGACCTTAACCTAGTACTAAAACACCTAATTTTAAATAATGCTAACATAGTGAAAGTTCTCCCCTCTTATTTTCTGGGGAGAAGTGCATGGCTGCTTGCATAAACCTTTGTTTACCTTGGACTGCTGGGATAGGAAAAGGACTACCTAATGCAAATAATACCTTGACTGCTGAAGACTTCTGCCAACGTACAGTGTCCTGAAGGATTGTTTCCAACAAAGAAGGTGAATAGCCTTCTTAAAATTATTTTTTAAATATGAGTAACTACATCAGTCCCATAATTAACAGAATATCTTATACTGTTTTAGAGATGATGTGCTCCCAGTGTTAGGGAAGAGCAATATCCATCTTTAATAATGTATCCTTCATAAACCATAGAGGAGTGTAGCCTGTTGGCATAATTTAATCCAAATAAATTTGTTTAATCCAAACAAATTTAAAATTTCTTGGAACGAAGGCCTACAAAGAGATGACCTTACTTACTGCAACATAGTACACGGTGTTGAAGGAATGGTATTCCTTTAATGACATGACTTCTGTATAATAGAAAGACCCTATGCTTTCTGTCCTGAAATTCATAAGGTCTCATGTACTATTAAACTGATACAGTGAATTACAAAAAGACTCAAAATCAAAGGGAATTTTGTGTATTTATAAGGACAGCAAATCTTTCAGATTCAGAAAAGAATAACGTATTCATTATGGAGTCTTTTTTCATGCTCATGTCTCTTCACTGAAGTGGTTTATGAACTATCATTTCTGTTGAACCCTCTGTTCTTTCATGCGGTGTTGACAAATACAAATTATTTTTTTTAATTTATGAAAGGGGTTAGTTTTCTTTTCTCCTTTTTTTCAGTAGCATCTTAAAAAACAAAGCCATGAAGGGTCAAGAAGGACTTCTCAACTTAATTCTGTCAGTGGGAAAAATATATTTTGTTCTTCTTTACAGTAGCACCACAGCAGCAAACAACTGCAAAAACTCTGTCTCCTAAAGTACATAATATATTCATATTCATACTCATACAAAATAGGAATAGGTTAAAAGATGTTTATAAAGACCTAAATTCTTAAAAGTCAGTGTAGCATGGTGTCATGGATTGAATTGTGTCCCCCAAAAAATGTGTGTAGCAACTTGGCTAGGTCACGATTCCTAGTATTGTATGATTGTGTTATCTGATGTGATTTCCTTACGTGTTGTAAACTCTACCACTATGTTGAAATTATACGTGATCTCCTCATGTGTTATAAATTCTATCACTGTGATGAGGTTATACTGATGAGGTTGACAAGATCAGTGTCTTAATGCAATCTCTTTTGAGATATAAAAGAGAGAAGCGAGCAGAGACACATGGGACCCTCATACCACCAAGAAAGCAGTGCTGGGAGCAGAGCGCGTCCTTTGGACCTGAGGTTCCTGCGCAGAGGAGCTCCCAGACCAAAGGAAGACTGATGACATGGAGTTTCCTCCAGAGCCAATGGAGAAAGCGTTCTCTTGGAGCTGATGCCCTGAATTTGGACTTGTAGACTGCTGGACTGTGAGAGAATAAATTTCTCTTTGTAAAGCCATCCACTTGTGGTATTTCTGTTGGAGCAGCGCTAGATGACTAAGACAAGACACTTGGTGTTACAAATCAGGTTTTGGGGGTAAGATTTTACCTGACTCTAGAACTTATGAGAAAGTTATTGAGTCTTAGATTTCTTATATTTAAAATTGGGAAAAGAAAATGAGTACAATCACTTTGATAAAAAGATATTAAAATTGCAAATTTTTTTCACTAGAAATTGAGTCATGTATGTGAGATGAGTTGATAGTTTAGAATCAAGTAAAATACCTCAATTCCCCACTTCTTTAAATTGGTAACATTAGTCTAAGAGTAAATTATTCAAGATGAATTATAAAACACAGTTTTACTGTATTTTTACGTAAATAAAGCTCAACTTCTGTATTTGTTTGCTGGTTGTACCCTCCCCCCAGAAGGTATTTTCGTAAGTTTGCTATGCTAATTTTTTACAACAACATGTGGAAGATGATGGCATGACAGTGCTTGTGAGGGTGTCTGTGGGGCAGAAGGCGGGAGGGCGCTGCCAGCAAACAAACAGGAAAAGTGCGCATTATTTGCATAAAAATACAATAATTACATACTGAAACATCTAGGCAAACGTATGGAATAGAAAAAGTAGATATATGAGAGATTTATACGGCTCCTTATATTCTAAAAAAAGAGGAAAGCTAAATAGAAGGCAAAGTATATTTATTTAGGCTTTATGGAATTTAAACTACAGGGGCTTCAATGTTGGATATGCTTTACATGAATAATTTCACTTAATTGTCACACTATTCATTTCAGCCAGCACTCACTCATTTGTCGGTTTGTCATACTGTAGTGGCTTCTGTGTTGCTGTGATGCTAGAAGCTATGCCACCAATTTGTCAAATACCAGCAGGGTCACCCATGATGGACAGGTTTAGGTGGAGCTTCCAGACTAAAACAGACTAGGAAGAAGGACCTGGCAATCGATTTCTAAAAAAATGACCAGTGAAAACTTTATGAATAGCAGCAGAACATCATCTGATATAGTGCCAGAAGAAGGACCTTGCTGTGTTTCATTCTGTTGTACGTAGGGTCACTGTGAGTCAGACCTGACTTGATGGTACCTAACAACTAACAACAACATTCATATCAAATTGGTGTTATTATTATTACCACTGTACAGATGAGAAAATTGAAGCTTATATACTTTTATATCAATTACCCAATGTGACAGAGATAAGAATGGGAAAAGACTATAATGTGAACCCAGTAGCTCTACATTTAATGTCATCTTTCCACTGCACCACACTACCTCGATTCAATTATTCCCTGGGTGGTGCCAAAGGTTAATGCGCTTAGCTGTTAACCGAAAGGTTGGAGGTTGGAGTCCACCCAGAAAAGCCTCAGAAGAAAGGTCTGGAGATATACTTCTGAAAAATCAGCCACTGAAAACCCTATGGAGCATAGTTCTACTCTGACATATGGGGTCACCATGAGTTGGATCTGACTCCATGGCAACTGATTTTAATATTCATCTAAGATCAGTTGAAAAAGAAAATTGCAAAAGTAATACTTCAGTTATTATATCCAGTTTCCTACTGCAAATCTTCTAAATATGCAATAGAAATAAACTTAGTATGTCTAAAACAATGACTACTTCCATACATACCCTACTGGAACAAGAAACAAACCAAAACAATTTTTTTTCCACAGTTTTTCTCATCTCGATAAAGGACAACATGGTGGATATCATTATCATTGCCTTCTTAAATAAATCAGTAACAAAAATGAAATTATTATACTATGTCAGCTACATTATTTTTCAAACTTTTCTAATTGAAATATATTCTACGTGGGAGTTAGATAGGTCCTTGGGTGGCACAAGCAGTTTGCACTACTAACCCAAAGTTTGGCGGTTTGAACCTACGCAGTGGTGCCACACAAAAATGGTCTGGTGATCCCCTTCTGTAAAGATTACAGCCAAGAAAATCCTATGGAGTATTCTACTCTATAACACATGGGGTCATCATGAGTGAGAACTGACTCAACAGCGGTGAGTTTTTGGGAGTTAGGTTCAGGAAAAAATTGACAATAATGGAATAGCATCATACACAAAGAAATATAACTCATGCTTTCAGCCTAACAACGTTTACAGAATGAGGTATAACCTGTTCTGCAAAAGAAAAGATCTTGAGTTTCTTACATTCAAATGAAAGTTTAAATCAGAATTAGAAATGGAATTATTTTCTTACTTGGCAATGGATACAGAAATGAAATGACTTGATTTTTTTTGAAAACTGTATTTTTTAGTGTTCATCTAGGCAAAACACTCCAAAGAGTCACTTTTTCTTTTTTTTGTAGCATTTCAAGTCTTAAATAACATTCAGTTTGTAGATGGAAAACACACCTTTTTTCAGCTCCACTTATGATTCTGCAGAAGGACCCTTCCATATCAGGGATTAACACAATATGCATCACAGGTTCAAAAATTTCAATTTGCAGCTATCCTTAATAATGAAAACCATCTGGACTATTGACGTGGAGACTGAAAGTGATTGATGCTGCAATTGAGAAGCTTTTATGAAACATGAAATTAAACAAGGCAATATTAAGCACTCTATAGTTCATCAGAACCACACATCAAATGTGTTATTAACTGTTCATTTTACTTTATATTTCTATAAAAAGCCTTCATTGGCAGAAATGAAACAGAAGTGGAAGCTAAAAGATCTAGGTATTGATGTATTGATCAAAAATCCATAGCTGGATTACTTTGTCACAATAAACATTTTATGAGGTTGCATAAAGACTGATTCCTCACCAAAGGTCATCTTTAGGTAGGAAATTATTAATAAAATAATAATAATTAATATGCAAATGTCACCCTCAAAGACAGCAACCTGTTATAGAAGAGAATTAACAATTATTTTACTGTTGAATAGAAATTTGCATCACTGTACCTCAGATCACTTTCTTATTATTCTCCTCTTGAAAAAAGGAGTCCTTAGCAAGTTTATATAAATATTCCCTGATTTTCACAACAAACTTCACAGTAACAAAAACCAAAACCCATTGCCATCGACTAGATTCCAACTCATAGTGACCCTACATGCCTCATAGGGTTTCCAAGGAGCAGCTGGTGGATTTGAACTGCCGACCTTTTGGTTAGCAGCCAAGCTATTAACCACTGAGCCACCAGGACTCCAAACTTTACAGTAAGCAGGTTTTATTTTTTTCCATTTTGGGGATAAAAACTGAAGTTCCCAGAGGTTATATCATTTGCTCAAACCTAGGTAAGTGGTAGACTGAGTCAAGACTCAAAATTTTTATTCTTTTTTTCTTTAACATTTCTAGCTTCATATATTTTTTATCATACCACATTGCTTCTTACTAAGGCAACACTCTCACAGAAAACTGAGAAGCATAAACAATATTCTACTGGAAAGTTTTTTTTCCCCTCCCCCAATATACCATCTTACTTGCAAAGCTTTGCTCATTTCCATGTATAAAAAGACATTGATTCAAGATAATTTTTCCACGTTGTCTTAGGCTGGGTTCTTTAGAGAAGCAAAACCAGTAAAGCATATAAAGATATATATATATAGAGAGATTTATATCAAAGAAATAGCTCACACAATTGTAGAGGCTAAAACATCCCAAGTCCATGGATCAGGGTAGAGGCCTCTCCCAAACCACGTAACCACAGAAGCTGGTGAGCCCAAGACCAGCAGGTCAGAGAGTAGGGCTCCTGCTCACAGGCTGTGAAGGCTGACAAATTCCAAGATCAGCAGGCAAGACCACTAGATTTCTCCTGATTCACATAGCCGCAGGGGCTGGTGAACTCAAGATCGGCAGGTTATGGAGAGCAGGGCTGTTGCTCATAGGCAAGACTGAAAGGCTTCTGATTCATGTAGCTGCAGGGGCTGGTGAACCGAAGATCGATAGGTCGGAGACCAGGGCTCCACTCACAGGCTGTGTAGATTGACGGATCTCAAGTTTGACAGATAAGCTGACAGCTCAAGTTCCAAGAACGGGAGATGAGACGACAGGAGGCAGCCGCAGGATCCAGAGTGAGCAAAAAGCCAGAACGTCTGCTTATATTTAGATGCGGGCCACACCCCCAAGGAAAGTCTCTTTCATCTGATTGGCTACTCACAGTCTATTCAATCATAGGAATGATCACATTAAATCACTGAGAATCATGGCCCAGCCAAGTCGACACACAATCTTAACCATCACACACATTCACCTTGGTATTTCGCTATATCACTAACTCAGGCACTATTTGCATGCCTCCAGCATCAAAAGGAAATCCGACAACAGTGACTTATGTGACTTCTCAACTGAATCAGATGGCAGACATTTTGTACCTTGACAAACACACAGTGAGAATTTATAAATGTTCAGAAAGTAGCATAAAAGAAAAACCAAGACCTGAGTCTCTTTAAAAGTAATGCTCTTATTTCTTGAGATGCTTACATCTACCACAAGTCTCATCCCCAAATTTGGGGATACTGTCCAGAAAATCATTCCCTCTGAAATGATTGTAGATATATTTCTCAGTAAGTACCATCATTAGAAAATATGAAAAATTGTATGCCAACCAAGAAAGAGGCTAATAACTCTTTGTTTTTCTCAGTGTGAGCATCAAATGATCCAGCCTGATGCAAATAAACATCATTCACGTATGCAGAAAGATGAGCACATATTTAATAATATTTCTATTATATTTAATATAAATCATGGAATGTAGACTTACTGAAAAAATCATGAATGGTGCATATTTACATCTGAAAGTAAATATTTTTCTCTAAATCTGCTGGAGAGTTTTCATGGAGAAATGATAGGTCATAAGAAGTACTAAGAAAAAAGACATCTTGAGAAATTGTAAAGAAAATGGCATATTTCAGTATTAAAACACAGCTTGAGAAAACCTCATGGGCAAGAAGGAATGCATCACTAGCTGGTATAAATGAACCATTCAGGCAGTAAGATGTGTCCACTCAAGCAATGAATTGACAATATTCCATTTTATATATCTGGACAAGTAATACCAAACAACCCATGTGGGCCATAGAACATTGGATGTCTGCCTAATGTGAGCACCACCTCAGGAGATGTCAAGTAACTTAACTGAAGATGCACATCAACCAATGAGCAAATGAGAAAGTACATTCTTATTTGCATCCCTTTGCTTCATTAACTGAGCAAATTTGTCTCTCAAATAAAGTAGGGGAAAGTTTTAGTACTCAAATAAAATGTGCTCAAATAAAAATTAGGAGGCTGTATTTGAAAAGGAATCTGAGTACCAATCTTCTTCAAAGACATACACCAGCAGGCTTCTTCAAAGACATATACATTGCATTACTTCTTATAGGTAGATTTAGATTCGTACATAATTGTTAAAAAACAACCAACTAACAAAGAACACGAAAAATCCTAACCCTACTCTTCATCATAGAGTACGAATACCGCTTTCTTGGAAGAATACTTTTTGTTTTTATCAAAATTAAATAAATGTTGTAACTGCTACTATATATTAGCTATATCATATATACTCAATATCCTATAAGTTGTTATATCTTTTACATCTTATTATTAACATTTATGTTGTTTCAAAATTGTCAAGACATAACAGTTGAATATCAATTCTGCAGGTAGGTGCTCTTTTTATTCCCATTTTATACATGAGGGAATTGAGAAGCAGAGAAGTTGATCCAAGGTTTTCCAGCTATTAGGTGACAGAACCAGGCTTCAATGCACACAATTGGACTTCATGGACGAATCTGTTAATGTTTGTTATATTTTCTATTAGACTTTCAGTTCTTTATACAGCTAAAAGAAGTTATGAGAAGCATTAAGTAATGTTATAGCTGTTAAATAAATTTTTATAACAAATAAGTTCCAAAACATATAATGATCCTCACACAATAAAAATGTCTTGTTCTATAACAGTCCAAGGTAAGTATCTATTCCTGATCAGCAGGTTTCTATTTTTTAAGAGATGTTTCAATGCCCCAGGATCATAGCATTTCATAGCTCTGCCATTGTCTCCTAGGGCCTTATTATCATCTTCATACAGTCCATAAAATGGGGGGAAAAGAGTGGGAAGGAGATATACCTGCATCCTGAAAGCCTTGGCTGAGAAATAGCGCACATAATTTCTACACACACTCCATTAACAAGAACTTGTCACATCTAATTGGGAAATACACTCTAGCTGTGTACAGAGGAAGAAAAGGAAAGTGATTTGGGGGACTATGTAACAGCCTCTGCCATAAAGAATCAACTGACTACAAAGAATACAATGATTGGTTCAATCAATTTAACAGTTTAGTGAAAACCCATTGCCATATAGTCAATTTCAACTCATAGTGGCCCTATAGAACAGAGTAGAACTGCCCCATAGTGTTTCCAAGGCTGTAATCTTTAATGAAGCAGACTGCCACATCTTTCTCCCACAGAGTGGCTGATGACTCCAAATCACTGACCTTTCAGTTAGCAGCCAAGTGCTTAACCACTGAGTCGCCATGGCTCCCTTGATAATAAACAATACCAAGATAATCAAATTGTAAAATCTATAGTAAAGTTTTAATATTAACAGTTCCTGTAGATCACCATGCATGCTATACTGTCCATATTAAATTTTTAAATTATGAACCTATGTCTTGGGTGAATGCTCATGTATATTTAATATTGCAAGGCTTTCCTGAGGAAAGTTGAGCTTGACTGTTGGCATACCCGGACGAGCTCTGATTTCCTCTGGACTTGATTAGGTGAGTCTGATTTTGTTTGAAAATCTCAGTTGAATATGAAATTGAAACTATATCCCTCTATCATGTTGACATAATTAAATAAAAGTTATGAGTAAATGTTTATAATATGTGGAGTAAAGCATGCTTTTACAACTACAGGCACTCAGATGTAAAAACAAATGAAATAAGCCTATTAGAATAGAAGAGCATAACTTCATAGGTTGGCTATCAACAAAATAACAAAATTGTTTATTCCTCTCCGAGAAGTACTGCAACGGATAAAAAAACCGAAAAAAAAAAAAAAAAACTGCTGACATTTCCAGATGACTTTGAAACATTATCCGTATTGGACAGAGTGATAAGCACAGAGGTGTCTTCAAACTTCAGTTCACTGGACCCCAAATCATATGACCTTGAGCACGTTTTTTAACTTGACTCTTATTTTAATCATTGGTAAAGGAGAAACAAAATACTTTTCAAGTTTTTTGTAAGAATTAAGTGAACATCTAAAAACATTTTGAAGCATAATGTTCCATCAATAATGTTAGTTTTCTTGTCAATCCTTCTAATCCCATGTTCTTCCCCACATCTTAGCCATCATTCTCACACTGCTCTCCTTCTGTTTACCAAGAGGATAGTTGTATCCAGTCTATTTAATCAGAATGAATATGCTCACCCTCACCTTCAATTTTACTAGCACAGCATACCTGACTTTTAAAATACAACTAGAGAGTAGTTGAGGATTTGTTCTTGCTTTTTAATTATATCAGTACTATACATTTATCCAGTGTTGAATAGCTTATACAGGCAGTGCAATTGTTGACCCTTATTTATTTAAGCCACACAGCGAGCTTATAAATTAGTATTGATATCCAAGTATTATTAGTAGTGCTCATATTAATTAATATTATATATGCTGATTTTATATTTGAGGAAACAAAGCATGATATATTCCATTTGACTTATGACTTATATGTAACAGAATCTTGTCTTCTAACCCAAGTCCAGGGTTCTTTCCACTACAACCCAACTGCTCCCTCTTTATAAAACATTAGGAGAACCATTTCTCTGAATAATATTTGCTTCATAGCAATTATCACTATTCAATGTAAATTATTTAAGTAATCATTTTATGGGTGGAATTTTTTTTTAATGGAACAGAAGGACAGAGGATGAGATTATTCATCAAGCTTACTTTATGATACACTATAATTATTGATAAAAATCTGGATTTTTTTAGATTCTATTTACTTCATTGTAAATTTTTAGAATCTAATTAACAATTTACTTGTGAATTTAGTACCAGATCAAAGAAGCAGATTTTTAAAGATAATTTGTATGTGCTCATGCACCTTATGTGCTACCCTATACTATCTGTCTGTTTACAAACTGAAGTAACTGCCATTCTCTATTTTAATCATGGTTTTTTTTGTGTGTGTGTAATTTAGTTTAAGTTGTGTTTGAACTTTCTTAAAGAGCATCAAGCTGTATGTAGTTCTTTGAAACTTGAATTAAAAATATCCATCATTGTGGTAACAAGATTCAACCATGCAATTACATATACCAGAAGTTCATTCATTTTTACTATTAAACTACTTTCCATGGTGGGGATATATCACAATGCACTTACCCAATCTCCTGTAGATAGGCATTTGGGATTTTTGCTATTATGAAGAGTGCTGCTATGAAAATTCCTGTACGTGACTTTCAGTGCATATATGCATGGGTTTTTTCACAGACATATGTTAAGACATGGAATAATTGGGTCCTAGAACATGTAAATGTTTAGTTTTATAAGACAACATTGCTTTCCAAGTTTACTGCAGCAGTTTTAACTCTTTATGTCAAGGCATAAAATTGGGGAAAAGACTATACAATAAGTAGAGATGGAAGCATTGATAATTTATGTGAAAAATAATGGAAATTGAATCCATATCTCTTAAAAATAAACATCAGGAGTATATATCTAAAATACTTCATGTAAAACAAACCAAAAAAAGTACAGATGAAGTTTACACTCTGGGCCAAGCTGTAGTAGCAGGGGCCACATTTATTGTCCCTTCTCTTTCCTGCCCTGAACAACTATAATGGACGTGAATCTTCAACATTTTCGTTAGCAGCTGAGCCCATTAACCATTTATACCACCCAAGAAATTTTGATCCCATCTAACAAAACTTAAAAGCAAAGTATGAAAGGATCAAGTAGTTTTCAAGTAACTTTACTGTGTTCCAGAACAAAACTCAAGAAGATTTACAGGAGTACAAAAATGTCTAGCATGCAACAAAGTAAAATTCACAATGTCTGGCATGCAATAAAAATTACCAATTATGCAAGGAAGCAAGAAAATATAACCCCTAATAAGAAGAAACACCTCTTATCTGTCAGTTTGTAGTATTGCAGTAGTTTATGTGTTGTTGTGATGCTGAAAGCTATGCCACTGGTATTTCAAATACCAGAAGGGTCATCCATGGTGAACAGGATTTAGAGGAGCTTCCAGACTAAGACAGACTAGGAAGAAGGACCTGGAAATCTACTTCTGGAGGGAAAAAAAGCAAGTGAAAACCTTTTGGATAGCAGCAGAACATTGTCTGATATAATGCTGGAAGATGAGTACCTCAGGTTAGAAGACACTCAAAATACAACTGGGGAAGAACTGCCTCCTCAAAGTAGAGTCAACTTTAATGATGTAGATGGAGTCAAGCCTTCGGGACCTTCATCTGATGATGTGGCACAGCTCAAAATAAGAACAGAACAAGGGAATACTGTGTGGTTTAAAATTGGGAAAGATGTGTGTCAGAGTTGTATCCTTTACTCATACTTGTTTAATCTGTATGCTGAGCAAATAATCTGAGTAGCTGTACTATCTGAAGAAGAACTCAGCATCAAGATTGGAGGAAGACTCATTAACAACCAGCAATATTCAGATGGTACCACCTTGTTTTCTGAAAGAGAAGAGAACTTGAAGCACTTACTGAAGAAGAACAAAGACTACCGCAAACGATTACATATTAACATAAAGAAAACACAACTTGACCTATAAACAACATAGCAATACATGGAGAAAATATGGAAGCTGTCAAGGTTTTCTTTTTACTTGAATCAAAAATCAATGCTCATGGAAGCAACATTCAAGAAATTAACAACGTATTGCATTGTGCAAATCTGCTGCAAAAGACCTCCTTAAGTGTTAAAAAGCAAAGACGTCACTTTGATAACTAAGGTATGCCTGACCCGAGCCGTGGCATTTTCAATCACCTTATATGCATGTGAGAACTGGACAATGAATAAGGAAGACTGAAGAAGAATTGACACCTTTAAGCTATGGCATTGGCAAAGAATATTGAATACAAATAAATTTCCAGAAAAATGAATAAATCTGTTTTGGAAGAAGCACGTCAGGATGCTCCTTAGAACGGATGATGACAAGACTTTGCACTTACTTAGGGCATTTTTTCAGAAGGAACCAATCTCTGGAGAAGAACATCATGCCTGGTAAAGCAGAGGGTCAGTGAAAAAGAGGAAGACCCTCAATGACATGGATTGACACAATGGCTGCAACGATGGGCACAAACATAGCAATAATTGTCAGGATAATGCAAGACTGGGCAATGTCTAGTTCTGTAATACATAGGGTTGCTATCAGTCAGAACTGACTGGTCAGCACCTAACAACAACAGAGATGAGGAGAAAAATTAATCAAAATTTACACAAATATTAGAATTAGCAGAAAAGAATATTAAAATATTTACTATAACTATATTCCATATGCTCAAAAAGTCAGGTAGAGACGTGAAATATATGAAAAAGAGCTAAATAAACATTTTATAAATGAAAGTGACAACTTAAAAAACATATTGGTTGAGAGAACAGCAGATTGTACATTGCAGATGAAAAGATTAGTGAATGTGAAGACAGAATAATAGAAACAAATCACAGTAAAACAGAACAAAAAAATAAGAATTAAAAACAATGAACAGTACTTTAGTGAGTTGTGGGATAACTTCAAGCAGCCTAATATACATGTAATTAGAGTTCCTGAAAATGCAAAGTTGAAGGAAAGGTCAAAGAAAATATTTGAAGAAATAATGGCCAAAATTTTTCAAAATTTTGAAAACTATAAGCTCACACTTCCAAAAAACTCAACAAATTCCATGTAGTAGAACCATGAAAACTACATCACAGCACATCATAATTAAATCACTTAAAAACAGTGATAAATAGAAAATCATAAAGGCAGGCAGGGAAAAAAGTCATGTATACAGGAACAAAGATAAGGATGATCAAATATTTTTCATCAGAAACAGTACAAGCCAGTACGGAATAATATCTTGAAATCTTTACGTTTAGATACTGAAAAAAAAATTAGTGAATATCATTCTGACACGGAGGTATAGAAAGATTTTTTTAAACAAAACACAACATATATAATCATAGAAGAAAAAAGAACTGATAGAGTACATTAGAACTGAGACCTTAATAGTACTAATTTATGACGTTAATAGGAAAATATGTATTTCTTCTTTCTGTCCTCTGACAAACCAGTAGTAATGTACTCCCATAGTACACAGATTATGGTCTCTATAGAATCACAATAAATGTGTTGCTGTTGAGTTGATTCCGATTCATAGTGACCCTATATAGCAGAGTAGAACTGTCCTATAGAGTTTCCAAGGCTGTAAATCTGTACAGAAACAGATTTCCCCGTCTTTCTCCCGTGGAGTGGCTAGTGGGTTCAAACTGCAGACCTATCAGTTAGCAGTTAAGCACTTAACCACTTTTGCCACCACTAATAGGAACCACTAATTGAAACCAGGTTTCCTAGGGAAAATGACTTGTTTAAGGTCAAGGGGCAGGAAAAGTGTAAGATAAGCCTAGAAGACCTTGCCATATAAGCAAAAAAGAAAACTATCAAAGATCAATAGGGTTATATCCAAAAGGGATTCAGGGGCCCACCTAGGTAAGCTCCAATGGCCAAAAATTATATAATTTGAGCATCAGCATGAATAATAACTGCAATTTGAACTAAAATACATGAAAAATGTTTAGATCCAGGGGTTTCTAATAATGTTAAAAAATATCTAATTGGACAATCTTTGGAAAATGCTAGGAAGCAAGCTTATTATTTTGAGAACAGTTATATAAAGGGGAAAAATCAAATACTTTTTCTACCTTTTTAATATTATTACCTAAAGTCAACAAAGAGTTGATGAATATAAGTTCTTCTTTACAACAGTATTTCACTAATAAACAATGAAGTATTGGTAGAATTGCAAGAATTATCTATTTGCAGCACCTAATGAAATAATAGATAATAGGCAATAACAACCATACTTGATAGCAGCATAAAAAAGACAATCAGTTATTATGTACATCATGATGGAAGTACACAATACCTCCTATGAAGCAATTTTGCCAAAAAAAAAAAGAACCTTTATCTGATCAAGATCCTAGATCTAGTAACCAATTTGCAGAAATACAAGACAAGGAGGAGCTTCTTAAATGACATTTCAATGATATAAACCTCATATTTAGAACTTTGGAAGACTACAGAAGATATATCAAGTCTTCAGCCACCAATAATTGAAAAAAAAAAAAAGATTGGTAGGAAAACCTGTAGATTAAAAGGCACTTATTGAAATTTCAATCAATTGCAATGTATGTTCATTATATGGACCTGTTTCAAACAAAAACTGTAAAAAAATGAGATGATTGGGAAAATAGGAATACATATTATTTGAAGACATTAAGGAATTATTGTTAAATCAGTAGGTATGATGATGGCATTTTGGTGATGATTTTTTAAAGATCCCTTAATTTTTGGAAATACACTGAAATAATTACAGGTTAAACGTGGCATCTAGGATTTCTTTCAAAATAAATCTTGATGGAAAAATTGTGATTATAGAGGTGCAGCTGGAACAAAGTTGGTTATGTATTGACTGTTGTTTAAAACTGGGTGATGGATATAACAGGCTCATCATATTATTATTTTTACTTTTACATATGACTTAAAATTTCCAAAATAAATAAAGGTATCTGTTCATAAAAAGAAGATAGTTTAACGAAAATGGGAAGCCAGGCTAAAAAGTAGAGACATTACAGATAATATAATGGACAAAGGATTGGTGTCAAGTATGTGCGTGTGTGTGTGGGTGTGTGTGTGTGTATCCTACAAATCAATAAGAAAAGGACAAACAAATCAACAGAAAAATGGAGGAGTGGTCTAAACAGACACTTCTCAAAAGAGGGCATCCAAATGGCCAATAAAAATATGGTGATGTGCTCAAACTTATTACCATGTGAAAGTGTTATGAACTGAATTGCATCCCCAAAAAATATGTGTTACAAATCCTAACCCCTATACTTGCAAATGTAATCCCATTTGGAAATATGGTTTTCTTTATTATCTTAATCAGGTTTTATCAGGGTAGGGTGTGTTTTAAGCTAATCACTTTTGAGATATAGAAAAAGTAGACTAGGCACAGAAGCAAGGAAGCACAAATAGAGAAAGACTAAGGAACCAAGGAAGAAAAGCGGGAAGAGACAAGAATTTTCCTCCAGAGGGGTCAGAGAGAGTCTTCCCCTAGAATCAGCAACCTGAATTAGAACTTCTAGTCCCCAAAATATGACAAAATAAATTTCTTTTCATTAAAGCCATCCACTTGTGGTATTTCTGTTATAGCAGCATTGGATAACTAAGAATTTGATATTGGAGAGTGGAGTGCTGCTCTAACAAATATCTAAAATGCAGAAGTGATTTTGGAATTGGGTAAACCTCTGGAGAAGTTTCAAGAGGCCTAATAATAAAAACCTAGATTGCCTTATAGAGACTGTTGGTAGAACCATGGGAAGTCAATGGCAATTCTGGTGAGGGCTCAGAAGGAAGTGAGGAGAGCGATACAGAAAGTCTCCATTGTTTTAGCAAATGCATATGGTGTCATCAGCAGAATGTTGTTAGAAATGTGGACATTAAATGTAATTCTGCTGAAGCTTTTAAAGGAAATGATGAACATGTGATTGAACAATGGAGGAAGGGTGATGCTTTTTATGCAGTGGCAAATAATTTATCTGAATTATGTTCAAATGTTTCGTGGAAGGTAGAAATTGTAAGTTGAGATTTCAAAGCAAGCTCTTAAAGCAGTCATGTGGTTTTTTCTTGCTGTTTATAGTAAAATGTCAGAGGAAAGAGATGGACTTAAAAATGAACTGTGAAAAATGAAACAAAATTTAAAGATTTGGAAAATTCTGTCTTACAAACTAAGGACACATATCCTAGAACATTCACCAAACACATGGCTACATAATCTTTTGTAAAAAGATTAAGCCTGTTACTGATGGATCCAATCAATGACCACAGCAGAAAATCCACCAGCTTAGACTGAAGGGGACAGAGACACAACAGAATGAAGGAAAGCTATCTGCTTCTTGGAATTCTACAGGCAGGAAACAGGCCAATGGATCTACTCAGTTAAAACATATGTTGTCCTCCATGAAAAGAACAAGACCATCCCTTGAGCAGTTTGGAATTCAGCAGAATTATTAGAAGTAATAAGGGAAGCAGGGCTGCTTGAGTTTCAAAGGGTGGAGCCAAGGACTCATAGGTTCCAAAGAGTGGAGTCATGGACTCCTAGATTTCAAAGGATAGAGCCACAGCCTTGTAGATTTCAAGGAATTTAGTCTCCACCACCTTGGTTGCAGAGTGTGGGGCTGCCATTCATGTGGGCCAGGAGAAAGGGGCTATTACCAAAATTTGAAGGGGTAGGGATGTTGTGATGGTTGGGATTGTGTGTCAAACTTGGCTGGGCCATAATTCTCAGTGTTTTAATGTAATCACTCCCATGATTGAATATACTGTGAGTAGCCAATCAGATGAAAGGGAGTCTCCTTGGGGGTGTGGCCTGCCTCTGAATATAAGCAGACATTCTGGCTTTTTGCTCTCTCTGGACCCTGCGGCTGCCTCCTGTCGTCTCATCTTCGGTTCTTGGGACTTAAGTTGTCAGCTTATCTGCTGAAGCTGGTATTGGTCGATCTGCACAGCCTGTGAGCAGGAGCCCTGCTCTCTGACCTGCTGATCTTGGGCTAGCCAGCTTATGTGGCTGTGTGACTTGGGACAGGCCTCTACCCTGATCCACGGACGTGGGATGTTCTAGCCTCTACAATCGCGTGAGCTGTTTTCTTGATATAAATCTCTCTCTCTATATATATATTTACACACTTTACTGGTTTTGCTTCTCTAGAGAACCCAGCCTAAGACAGATGCCATATCCAAGGACCAGGAGAAGAGAGCCTCTGGAAGCTGAGAAGTTAGTGTCACCAATAAGATGGACAAAGAGAATGGGCTTCCCAAAGCCAAGTGGGGAGAGTTGCTGTCCCAGTGGGCCTGGAAGGAAAGATTGGCTCCCAGGGCTGAGGAGCCTCCACCCAGAATCTGGAAAGTGTGGTCAATACCCAGAGTTTAGATCCATTTCCCAGATGGTCTCGGAGAACAAAGAATTATTTTCAAGGCTTGAGAGCTAATATAATTTGTTCTGCTGGGTTGTGGACATGCTTGGTACCTTTGATTTCTCCCATTTGTAATTGCAATATCTACCCTGTGTCTGTTCCACTATTGAACTTTGGAAACAGATAACTTGTATTCTAGATTTTATAGGTTCAGAGATGGTAAGAAATTTTTCTCCAGGATGATATAAGCTGAGATTCTCGCCCATACTTGATTTAGATGATTCAGAAGATGACATTTTAGACTTAGAGTTGATATAAAACATTTAGAATGATGTATTACACAGTGCTCTTCAAAACTCTCAAGATCATCAAAATCAATGAAAGCCTGAGGAAGTGTCATAACCTCAAACAGCCTAAGAAGAAATGACAACTAAGTGTAATGTGGTATCCTGGATGGGATACTGGAACAGAAAAAGGACATAGTGGGAAAAAAAAAAACCTAAGGAAATTTAAATAACCTATGGACTTCAGTCAATAACGTTTATCAATACTGCTTCATTAATTTTAATAAATGTATCATAGTAATGTAAGATGTTAATAATGTGGATACTGGGTGTCAAGTATACGAGAACTCTCTGTACCATCTTCTCAATTTTTCTGTAAATCTAAAACTGTCCTAAAAATAAAGTCTGTTAAAAATTCATTACAATAATTTGGAGAATTTCTTCTAAGATCCTGTTAGTCATTCCAGACAATAACAGATTGTGTTGAAAAGTGCTTTAACATTAAAAAGTTTGATTCCGTTCCAACTCTGCCAGAGCGTGAATGTATTTTGTACGTGAGAATGACATGAATTTTGGGGGGGACCAAAGTGTGGAATGTTATGAATTAAATTGTGTCTCCCAAAAATATGTGTTGTAAATCCTAACCCTGATACTTGAGGATGTAATCCCATTTGGAAATATGATTTTCTTTGTTATCTTAATGAGACCATACCAGTGTTTGTTGTGCTGTTAGGTGCTATCAAGTCAATTCCAACTCATAGAAACACTACGTACAACAGAATGAGACACTGCCCAGTCCTGTGTCATCTTCACAATCGTTGCTGTGTTTGAGCTGATTGTTGCAGCCAGTCTGTCAATCATCTCATTGAGACTCTTCCACTTTTTTGCTGATCCTTTATTTACCAAGCATGATGTCCTTCTCCAGGGACTGGTCCCTTCTGATAACATGTCCAAAGTCCTTATCAGTGTAGGATGTATTTTAAGCCAATCACTTTTGAGCTATAAAAAGAACAGATTAGGCACAGAAGCAAAGAAGCAAAAATGAAGAAAAATTGATACCTTGGGGAGATCAGCAAAGAGTCAAGGAAGAAAAGTTAAAAGATACGTCAGAAAGACTAATCACTAGAAAAGAATATCATGCTTTGTAAACTAGAGGGTCAGCCAAAATAAGACAAACCCTCGATGAGACTGATTGACACAATAGCTTCAACAATGAATTCAAACATTCCAAAGATTATGAAGATGGCACAGGACTGGACAATATTTCATTCTCTTATACATAATGTCACAATGAGTTCAGAGCCACCACAATGACCACTAACAAAAATAACAACTCCTATCTAATCCCTTTGACCTTGTAAACTTGGTCATTGTTCTCATCAAATAAATAGATGTGCACTGATATTGCTTTAAAATGGTATTAGGTTTTTCTAGTATACTTGCTCACAAAAATGCCTCCTCTCTGGCTGCCTTTCTGAGAAGAACGCTGTAGACACCATGGCAGACCTCACAATGGGAAGCAAAGGAGGACTGGGATCTGGGAATTGGTCTGCAGAATAATTAGGGACACAAGCTCTGAAACAAGAGAAACAGGTTCTAGTAATCACAAACTGCCTGACCATAGCCAACTTACTGCACATATCTGAGTTTATTTATTTCTTTTTAAAATGCAAATATTAAGTAGTTCAAAATGAAATCTTAAAAAAGTGGGTGTGCATGCTCAGTACTTCCAGTCAAGGTGTGAGAACAGAATGGGATAATTCACATTAAGTTCTATGGACAATATCTGAAACACAGTAAGCCCTCAATAAATGTTATCTCTATCACTAGTTAGAAAAATATCTATAACATTTTATATTAAAAATGCATTACAATAAGCAAGTGAGAAATCTAGAATGATTCATGTGGTAATGCATTAGAGTTGAAGATGTCAGTAAGAACTTGTGTTTAGCTTAATATACTACAAATGGTTGCAAATAAAAATATTTACAAATATATGTATATATACACTGGTTGGTATATATACACTGTTTGGTATAGATACATGTATTTCTTTGCTCTGTCAGTTGAGAGGCCTAAAAATCAATTCTCAGTGACAACAAGTACAACTGGTGTCCAGATCTTGGTGCTTTTTTTTTTTTTTAAAGTAAAAAGAAAGTTTTCTTTGGCATATATTCAAAAGGACAAAAGTGGGAAGCATACAAGCATGCTGCCAGAGCTAGAATGTCTGCCCAAATCCAAAGAATATTACAGAATAAGCAAGAATGGGAAAACGGACAAGCATGCTGCCACAACCATGTCTGCCCGAGTCCAAAGAATATTACAGAGTAGGCAAGAATGGAAAAACGGACAAGCATGCTGCCACAGCCTTGTCTGTATGAGTCCAAGGAAGGTTACGAAATCATCAGTATACATCAACATCACAAAATGGGTAGAATCATTGAAAGCATCACTTTTTCACTGATTGGATAGAAATTGTAATCTTACATTTTGAATCATCTTTCTTAACAATCATTGGTATGGGTTTCAGTTACGAAAGTCAGGAGGGTCTTCACTGGTCCAACAAATTCCTATTCACTAAATGTTAATAGAAGAAGACAAAAGGTGAGAAGTCGTTTGGGTTAGTTTTTATTGCCCTTTTGTGAAAACTTCCTTAAGATAATTTCTGAGATTGTCCCATCTGTTGTCTTATCTCAGGGCCCAGCTGATGTGTCTTTGTGAGTCTGTGAGGGCTCAGCCCCAGCTGGGTCACAATTATCCATGTTCAAGGAGAGGGAATAATAACTCCAATATTATTTCCTAAATCAGTCCCTCCTTTTGATCAGAGATTGGAGATAACACATCAATGATCAATACCTGGACTTAGCCAAGCTCCTAGATGGTGGCCATTGCAGGCTCTTTAAACTCACAGTGCTGGTTTTCCACCGGATACCATCTGGTTCTCCACCAGGTTATTAAGTAAGGGCAATGTTCCCATCAATGGCATTGCCGGAGTGAGCAGACTCAACGTACATCAACATTTTAGCCCAAGGCCTTCTTTTGCCCTTTAGGTGTGTAAGACAATAGAGAATAAATTTTATTATGCCTAATACTATCAGGATGTAGACTAATAATATTATTATTCCTTGCGATAGTGACCTAGTCTATGTACTTATTCCTGATGGTAACAAACCAAACAAATCTCATGTTTGTAAGGGTATAACAATGTGTAATCAAGTAGCTTGCTGTCTAATTCTATGTATATCTTCTCTACAGCACAGACTACACTTTCTTGGACTAATAAAAAAAATCTAAGGTTATTTTGTTATCTCATGTCACCTTGGCTTATGAGACCAGAGATCACTGTTGTGCTTCTATCTCATGTTATTTGTCCCATAGTGACTGACAAATTTTCTTAAAGATTTCTCCAACTCAGATACACCATAAGTAGTAATTAAAGCTACCAACCATATCCTGAATGTTGGACCAATGAGTTTTCTTCTGACTTTCGTTTTACAATATGTAACAAATTAACATTACCTTTCCAATATTTACTAACATCACTACTATGGATATCTAAAGGTAATCCTAAAATTCTCAAAGTGCATTATCCACGCATTCGTCAGGAATCTAAACAAGAGATTGCCCGCACAATTCACCATCAGTTGGAAAGGAATCATCTAAATTAGAAATATATCTACACAGAAACATATATGCACAAGGAGCACACAAAGTTTGTCTAGAAGAAACAGAAGGTATAGAAAAATTTACATGTGACAAGTTTTCATTACAGAACTAATGATTAGCAAGATAATACAGGGTGGACCTTTCCTGTAGGAGGTCTTCAGTTAGTCTGTTTAAAACATAC
Organism: Trichechus manatus latirostris; assembly: GCF_000243295.1. Classification (NCBI taxonomy): domain Eukaryota; kingdom Metazoa; phylum Chordata; class Mammalia; order Sirenia; family Trichechidae; genus Trichechus; species Trichechus manatus. The sequence continues at coordinate 1,609,691 of NW_004444167.1, read as the reverse complement.
TAAGTGTTCTTCCCAAGTGCAAGTTGCCCCTCCTTGGTTTAACTATTAACAGTCATGAGTCCAGAAATGGAACCAAAGATAAAACGGAGTCTGAGCCATGAGGTCAATCTTCTCTGAGAATCTGGTTTCTTTAAGATACATAATTTTCTGCATCGTAAGAGGATGACAATTTGATTACAAACATTAGACAGGTATTTCATATGACATTGTCTTAAAGACTGCTTAAACTAGTTACTAATTTACCCTAAACATAACTCTGTCTGATCTTTGAAGTTAGTTTCCTAAAACAGACTGAATTCTTCAAAAAAAAAAAAAGCTCAATACCCAGAGCAAAATGGTCTTACTAGTTTATCTGGACTATTGTTTGATTCAAAGTATCTTCAGGAACCAGTTTTTTTCTCAAAGCTCAGGGTTCAAAGGAAACCCAAAGGCGAATATCTCATGTGGGTTGCCTCAACCTCTCTGAAAGCCAGAAATCTGGATTCCGGGAGAATTATATACAACTCTCTCATAATTCTTTCCTTTGGATCATGATCTTGTTATAGAATCTTTTATCA
>NW_004444167.1:1578042-1608869 GCF_000243295.1 Trichechus manatus latirostris | reverse complement strand
GGCACAAACTGTTTCTTAAGAGACTAACAGGAAATCTAATGCTGTTCTATTTTGTAAAATCATAGCTCAAATTTCAAATACTTCTCTGGTTATGATACTTACCACTTTGCTAAGTTTACCAACAGGAACTTCTAATTCAAGAGTTACAATATCTAAACCCATTAGTTAGATAATTTAGGAGAAAGCAAAACGATTTCTCATATACAGAAATTAGGACCTTAAAGTATCAGCAATATTTAAAAAAAGTAGTTTCCTTTAGTTTACTCAGTCCTATGTAGTTAATTTCTGTTCCATGTGATTCTGGATCAGCCGCAGTCTGCAAACTCATCAGCTTCTGCATAGGAGCTCTGGAAATTTTATTCAGTCTAGTCACAGTCTTTTTAGCAAGTCCAATATAGTCCATCTTTTTGTTGAGATATTTTGGTCAAACTTTTTCAGCAAATCAGCAAAGTAAAAACTTATCTGTAGATGACAAAACCTAATATGGCCATGATTAATTGATAATCATAATATTCTTAATAGCAAAAGACCTGATAGAAATTAATTATAAACATAATGTAAAGGCCAAATAAAATCAGTTAAAAAAAACTTTAGATAAAAATATTTCTACATATAGCCATTAACCATATTCAAAGAGCTTCAGATACAATACATAATAATTTTGAGACAAAATACCATATAGCCAGGATATACCAAAAATATACCAAGATTATTAAATCTCTAAATACTTGAAGAGTAAATAAAAAAAACTTTATAGGTAAATGATGTGAATTCTCTAATCAAACCATTGGCTTTGATAATGCTAGATTTAAAAAGATAAAGTTATGACCAAGTTAGCAATAAACAGATAATAATGTAGGTCACTGTGAAACAATATTTAAGTTATTTAACCAAAGATCTTAAAGTAAAACCCTTAGCTTTCTTTTCTAAAAGCCGTGAGGCTTAGTATTCAGACTCAGGAATCTTATTCTAATGAGAGGCCAGACCTTTGACTTCCAGGCAGATTACACAAAGAATAAATTAACCCTTTAACTCAGAAATTACAGAAAATTTTGTTATTTTAACTGCGAGAAACCCAATTCTTTGTTTTATATGTTACTTAACATTAAAACTCCTAAAAATCTCATAAATTAAACCATTAAACTTTAGTCAGACAGATGAAACTTGACCATATCAAATAAATTTCTTTTTCAATAAACCTCTTAAAGGTTGCCTTTGTTGTATACCTCTTACACTGTATCTCTTTAAAAGGCAAAAATGAACACACTCATTAGCAGACTTAAATATATATATATATATATCCTCTTGTGGCATAAAAAGACAAAGTATATGAACTTAAATTATGACAAGTATCTATTAACTTAATAACATCAATAAGTTACCCAAAATGTCAAAATTATTTTAAGCCTATGTATCATAAAACGTAACTGTTGTTGAAGGAAAAGTCTATTTAAACATTCTAAGATTTCATTCAGCTTTTACTATTTCTCATATTTTTCCTAATCTAATTTTAGCCCTTAAAGATTTTATCAATTGGCTTTGGAAATCACAAAGTCTTTGCTCACTTGAACAATTCATTGATATGGATGTAACCTTAAGTGTTTGCCTACTGCTGGAAACATTTTTCCAGGCCACTTCAGATTTCTATTTTTTTACTTCTTAAAGTTCCCCTATAATAGAGAGAACTTGTTTACAGTTCTATGATTAGGATCTACCCAATTTCTGGTAACTGTAGCAAAGCAGCAATTTTTTTTATCTTTTGTCTTAAAACAGTCTCCACCTAGCTGGAAAGAGGTCTTTCAAAAGCGTCCCTGGAGCTACAGGACCTTGGAGACTGGGAGGTGGGAAGGCCTGATTGTGCACCGCCCTCACTCTCTTGACTCATGGAAGACATTTACATATGTTTAAATTGATGGAGGCATCTTGAAAGACAAAAGATAGCTAATTTCTTTCTTTTTTACTGTTCTGGAACTGCTACTTTAAGACAGAACTATCCTTTTTCCTTAAATAAAACACATTTCATATAATATCTAGCTTAAGTTACTTAAAAAGGTTTCACTTTTAAGATTGACATATTATAAAACATAAGTTTCTCCAAGTAGCTATTAAAAATCTAAATCACAAGACAGACACAAGATGCAGTTTTTTCTGGATGAAGAAGGAACTGAGGTTCTATGACTGGCTTTACAAAAACAGCAATTCTTAGCCATAGCCACCAATCTAATACAAGATAAACTTAGACACAATGCTGTAGACCAGAAGCAAGCTCTTAGAACAAAAGGAGACCGAAAAACCACATAAACTCACCAGATAATACCACACAAAACAAGGATATGGGGATCCTAGTTTCTAAAATTGTATATAGCAATTTTTGGTAAGATCGACTCAATTCAATGGAAAAAACGGGTACAGAACTACCACTTCTCCCTTAAATATCAAAACACAGGTCAGGAGCTGCCATCTCCCCCTGAGAATTTGGCAAAACAGGCAAGAGCTGCCACCTCTGCTTGCGAATTTGGCAAAACAGAGCACCGTTTTCCAGGTTTTCTCTGAGCCACAAAAAGGTCTGATTTTTGCAGCTTATAGTGACTCACAGCTCTTTGAAAATAGAATTACCTCTTCAAACGCCCAAATCCAGGCCTAAACTGCAGTTCACTTAAAGAGTTACTAAATGTCTCTCTTAACCAAACGATCAAGCGAAAATCTAAGAAAGATTCTCCTTAATCAAACAACCGGTTTTTCAAACAAATATGCCAAACAAACCTTAAGAAAACATGAGAAAGAGAACGACAAAGAATAAGCAAAGTTTCGTTTTCTGAGAGCACTCACCCCGTCAATGTCGAAGGGACATGAAGTGGGAACACGTGAGTCCAGAAGATAGGACCTTTCTTTGCGGGCTTCTGCTCCTCAGTCCAGGTCTCTTCCAAGTTGACTGGATTCGTAGCTTCAGATCCTTCTCACAGGGCCATTAACTGTCATAGGGGAAAAATATTGCAAAGTTTAGTCAAATAAAAAGAAAGTTTTATTTGGCATATATTCAAAAGGGCAGAAGAGGGATGCAGACAATTGTGCTGCTAGAGCCATGTTTGGCCAAGTCCAAGCAAATATCACAGAACAGACAAAAGTGGGAAAACGGACAAGCATGCTGCCACAACCATGTCTGCCCGAGTCCAAAGAATATTACAGAATAGGCAAGAATGGGAAAACAGACAAGCATGCTGCCACAGCCATGTCTGCCCGAGTCCAAAGAATATTACAGAATAGGCAAGAATGGGAAAACAGACAAGCATGCTGCCACAGCCATGTCTGTCCGACTCCCCACATCTTGCTTTTTAATGTCATTCTCCAATAAAAGGACTGAAGGACTATGGAGAAATGACTGATTCAAGAACTGGGGCAGAATGTATACAAGATGAGCCTGGAGCATCTTGCAGTGCCAGAAAGTAAGGAAGTGTGAAAAATGAAACAAAACAAAAAAACGCAGGGGTTTGTCAAAGTGGCACAGGAGCAAACTGAAAGAAGTTCCCAATGGCCAAAACTGGAAGAATTTGAGCAAAATATAAGTAAAGTGGTATTAGATTATAAACCCATCCTAACAAAATTAATACACACAAGTCCATACTGACATACATAAATGACTGAATAAATTCATAAATGAGGAAAGAGGACAAATATTCCATGGAGAATAATTCCAAATTCTTCACGTAGAAGCTCCTCCCTCAAAAAGAGGGAGCATAAATCCCCACTCCTAAAATGTGAGCTGTTTACATGACTTCCTCCCAAAGACTAAAGTATGGAAATGGAGAAAAAAAGAAAAACCTAACAAACCCTATCCCAATCAGGTAATCAAATGTAACCTCAGTAATCATGAATAACATTGATATTATGTACCTTTCATATGATGTAATGAGAATGGCACTTAACTTCTTTGATCTTCCCCCCAAAAATCTATAACCACCATCTAATCATGGGAAAAACATCTGAAAAATCCCAATAGAGGGTCACCCTACAAAATAGCTGACCAGTACTCTTCAAAACTCTCAAGATCATCAAAATCAATGAAAGTCTGAGGAAGCGTCACAGCCTCAAGGAGCCTAAGGAGACATGACAACTAAGTGTAATGTGGTATCCTGCGTGGAATACTGGAACAGAAAGAGGACGTAGTGGAAAAAAACTAAGGAAATCTAAATAACCTATGGACTTCAGTCAATAATGATGTATCAATATTGGTTCATTAATTTTAAGAAATGTGTCATAGTACTGTAAGATGTTAATAATAGTGGATACTGGTTGTCAGGTATATGAGAACTCTCTGTACCATCTTCTCGATTTTTCTGTAAATCTAAAACTGTCCTAAAAATAAAGTCTGTTAAAAATGAATTACAATAATTTGAAGGATTTCTTCTAAGATCTTGGTTAGTCATTCCAGACAATAACAAGTTTTGTTGAAAAGTATTTTAATGTTAGAAAGCTTGATTCAGTTCCACTTCTGCCACTTAGTAGATGCATATATTAGCACAATTGCTTACCTCTTAAACACATGCCTTTTTATATATACCATAAGGATCATAGTCACAACTTAAGAAACTTGCAGTGAGGATTAAATAAAATTAGAAATTTGGAGCACCCAAAAAATGCCAGTCACAGAAAGTTTAAAAATAATCTACCTAAGAATTTACAAGTGGCATATAGGAAGCCAGGATTTTTATATGGCTCCGTCAGAGGCCACTGCCCATGATCTTGTCATTATGCCACAGTGGTTGTAATTCAAAAATCAGAATTCAGCCATCAGAGCTGAACGCCCATTGGGAGTAGTTATTTGCTTCTCTAGCCTCTCAGTTGTATCCCGTGACAGTAAAAATGTGGGCTTGGGGCCCATAGACAACAGTGATTTTAATTCCCTCCCCTAAATTTCAGTAGAGATGCTGACAGGAAGTAATGATATAAAGCATGTTGGAAGTAGTGAAGACACTCAGATGAGGAACAGAGCGCAGAAAGGGTAGAGAATACTGGAAAGGAAGCTGAGGATGAACAACTACATGTGCCTTGGCTCCAGCTGACTCTCAAAACAACTTTCTAAAGGCTGTTTTGCTAAGTGCAATTAAATTCAACACACTCTGATTAGACATCCATCATTGCATACTTCAGGGTAAATATGTTACGTATTCCTGCCACGTAAATTTTATTCAATATCACATAATTTAAAACAATCTTTTTTTTCCTTCATTCAAGTAACTAGCATTACAATTTACGGTATGGAATCCATTGTGAAAATAAATTTCTAAAAACAAGGACTTCACAGGAGTGTTGTGGTAGCAGCAGACCTCTTACGAACTACACCCTCATCTCCCCTGGGTCACTCGTTCACTCTCCTCTGCCATGAGAATTGTGAGATTATGTATCTGTCATTACAGGAGGCAGTGAGGGAAACACAAGGCTGAGTATGGCATGACTGTTCCTCCGTCGGTGCTGAAACACAAATTTGCAAGGCAGACACAAAACTGGGTAGTTACAGAACAACCCATTTTGTACTATGGCAGAGGTCGATACAGAGACCTCAGAAAGTTTAGATATGAGACCCAGTGGTTGAGTTCTTAGTGTCCCAGCCAGTTGATTAAATCTGCACCCACCATCCAGCCAGTCTGAAACTCCAAGTTCAGTGGCTTACGGCTATTGCTTTACATTAGCAACTACTGATGCAATAAGCAGAATGTAAACAGGCCTTTTAGAACACAAAGACAAAATCAGAGTTGTATTTTAGTCGTCTTTTTTTTTTTTGTTTTTGAATCAAATGATGTCCCCCTAGTTAAAAAAGAAACTAAGAAAAAAACTAGGTTATATAATGAAAAATTTAAGATATTTTAAAAGATGAATTTCCAAAAATATTAAGCACTGTCATATATATAAATATATATATCTATGTATATGTATCTGTGTATGAATATATATGAACATATTTAAAGTGTTGAAAAGTAAAGATGTCACCTTGAAGACTAAAGTGTGCCTTTTCCCTTTCCATATGAAGTTGGTGATTTGTTCTCCAGCTCCTTAAAAAATGCCGTTAGAATTTGGATTGGGAGGCGTTGTATCTGCAGATTGTTTTGGGTAGAACAGACATTTTCACAGTGCTGAGTCTTCCTATCCATGAGCAAGGTATGTTTTTCTACGTATGTAGGTCTCTTGGTTTCTTGCAATAGTGTTTTGTAGTTTTCTTTGTTTAGGTCTTTTACGTCTCTGGTTAGATTTTTTCCTAAGTATTTTATCTTCTTGGGGGCTATTGTAAACAGTATTGATTTGGTGCTTTCCTCCTCGAACTTCTCTTTGTTGGTATAGAGGAATCCAACTGATTTGTGTATGTCTTTCTTGTATCCTGATATTTTGCTGAAATCTTCTATTAGTTCCAGTAGTTTTCTTGTGGATTCTTTGGGGTTTTTTGTATATAAATCATATCATCTGCAAATAGACATACTTTTAGTTTTTTCCTACCAATTTGGATGCCCTTTATTTCTTTTTCTAGCCTAACTGCCCTGGAGAGGACCTCCAGCTCAATGTTCAATAAGAGTGGTGATAAAGGGGATCCTTGACTGGTTCCTGTTCTCAAGGTGAGTGCTTTCAGACTCTCTCCATTTAGGATGATGTTGGCTGTTGGCTTTGTATAAGTGTCCTTTATTATGTTGAGGAATTTCCCTTCTATTCCTATTTTGCTGAGAGTTTTTATCATGAATGGGTGTTGGACTTTGTCAAATACCTTTTCTGGATCAATTGATAAGATCATGTGATTCTTGTCTTTTGTTTTATTTATGTGATGGATGACATTGATTGTTTTTCTAGTGTTGAACCATCCCTGCATACCTGGTATAAATCCCACTTGATCATGGTGAATTATTTTTTTGATATGTTTATTGAACTCTACTGGCTAGAATTGTGTTGAGGATGTTTGTGTCTATGTTTATGAGGGATATTCGTCTGTAATTTTTTTTCTGGTATCTTTACCTGGTTTTGGTATCAGGGTTATGCTGGCTTCATAGAATGAGTTTGGGAGTATTCTGTCTTTCTCTATACTCTAAAATACTTTTAGTAGTGGTGGTGTTAACTTTTCTCTGAAAGTTTGGTATAATTCTCCAGTGAAATCATCCAGGCCAGGGCTTTTTTTTTTTTTGTTGGGAGATTTTTAATTACCTTTTCAATCCCTTCTTTTGTTATATGTTTATTTAGTTGTTCTACCTCTGCTTGTGTTAGTTTAGGTAGGTAGTGAGTTTCTAGAAATTTGTCCATTTCCTCTACGTTTTCAAATTTGTCAGAGTACAATTTTCCATAATATTCTGTTATGATGCTTTTAATTTCAGTTAGGTCTGTTGTGATATCACCTATCTTATTTCTTATTTGGGTTATTTGCTTCTCCTGTTTTTCTTTTGTCAGTTTGGCCAGTGGTTTATCAATTTTGTTGATCTTTTCAAAGAACCAGCTTTTGGTCTTGTTAATTCTTTCAATTGTTTTTCTATTGTCTATTCCATTTAATTCTGCTCTAATTCTTATTTTTTGCTTTCTTCTGGTGCCTGAGGGCTTCTTTTCTGCTCTCTTTCTATTTGTTCGAGTTATAGGGTTCATGTTTTTGATTTTGGCCCTTTCTTCTTTTTGGATGTGTGCATTTATTGCTATAAACTGACCTCTGAGCACTACTTTTGCTGTGTCCCAAAGGTTCTGGTAGGATGTGTTTTCATTCTCATTTGATGCTGTGAATTTATTTATTCTATCCTTAATTTCTTCTATAACCCAGTAGTTTTTGAGCAAGGTTTTGTTCAGTTTTCATGTGTTTGATTTTTTTCCTTGCTTTTTCTGTTATTGATTTCTACTTTTATGGCTTTATGGTCAGAAAAAATGTTTTGTAATATTTCCATGCTTTAGATTCTGTTAAGGCTTGCTTTATGGCCTAATACGTGGTCTATTCTGGAGAATGTTCCATGTGTGTTGGAAAAGAGAGTATACTTGGCTGCTGTGGGTGGAGTGTTCTGTATATGTCTATGAGATCAATTTGGTTGATTGTGGCATTAAATCCTCCTTGTCTTTATTGAACTTCTTTCTGGATATTCTGTCCTTCAACAAAAGTGGTGTGTTTAAGTCTCACGCTATTATTGTGGAGCTGTCTATCTCTGTTTTCAATGCCATTAGAGTTTGTTTGATGTATTTTGGAGCCCTGTCGTTGGGTGCATAAAAATTTATTATAGTTATGTCCTCCTGGTGTATTGACCCTTTAATCATTATACAGTGTCCTTCCTTATCCTTTGTGGTGGATTTTGCTTTAAAGTCTATTTTGTAAAACATTAATGTTGCTACTCCTACTCTTTTTTGAGTATTGTTTGCTTGATATATTTTTTTCCATCCTTTGAGTTTTAGTTTGTTTGTGTCTCTAAGTCTCAGGTATGTCTCTTATAGGCAGCATACAGACAGATCATGGTTTTCTTTTAATCCATTCTGCCACTCTCTGTCTCTTTATTGGTGCATTTAATCCATTTCCATTCAGTGTAATTACTGATAGGTATGAGTTTAGTGCTGTCATTTTGATGTCTTTTTTTTCATGTGTTGTTCAGTTTCTTTGTTCCACTTAATCTTCTGTGCTGAGTATATTTCTGTATGTATTTTATTTTCATCTTTCTCATTGTTGTTGATTTTGTATTTGCTGCGTCTTTATGTTTTTCTTGTTTATTTTGATGTGTAGGATTGTTAGTTTCCTTTGTGGTTACCTTAATTTTTACCCTTACTTTTCTAAGTTTAAACCAGTCCTTTATTTCTTTATATTGCCTCGACTTCCTTTCCATATGAAATATCTATGGCTACATTTTTTAGTCCCTCTGTTTTTGTTCTAATGTTGTCATTTTTTACATATTGACATCTCTGTTTCCCTGTTTTCAGTGTTTTCCCTTTGATTTGTTTTTGTGTCTTCCCTGTCTAGGTTGATATCTGGTTACTCTGTCCTGTGTTCTAGTCTTGGGCTGTTATCTGATGTTATTGATTTCCTAACTGGAGGACTCCCTTTGGTATTTCTTGTAATTTTGGTTTGGTTTTTGCAAATTCCCTAAACTTCTGTTTATCTGGAAATGCCCTAATTTCACCATCATATTTGAGAGACAGTTTTGCTGGATATGTAATTCTTGACTGGCAATTTTTCTCCTTCAAGGCTTTATGTATGTCAACCCATTGTCTTCTTGCCTGCATGGTTTCTGCTGAGTAGTCCAAGCTTTGTCTGATTGACTCTCCTTTGTAGATGACTTTTTGTTTATCTCTAGCCACTCTTAAAATTCTCTCTTGATCTTTGGTTTGGACAAGTTTGATTATAATATGTCTTGGTGACTTTCTTTTGGGATCTGCGTTCTGTGGGGTTCAAGGAGCATCTTCAATAGATATCTTCTCATCTTTCATGATATCTGGGAAGTTTTTGCCTGCCAACAAAAGGTCAACAATTCTCTCTGCATTTTCTGTTACCGCCTCCCTCCCCATTCTGGTACTCCAATCACTCGTAGGTTATTCCTGTTGATAGAGTCCCACATAATTCTTAGGGTTTCTTCAGTTTTTTTTTTAATTATTATATCTGAATTTTCCTCAAATAAGTTGGTGTCAACTGCTTTATCTTCAATCTCACTCATTCTCACTTCAGTTGCCTCAATTCTGCTCCTATGACTTTCTATTGAGTTGTCTAACACTGAAATTTTATTATCAATCTTCTGGATTTCTGATTGCTGTCTCTATGGATTCTTGTAGCCTGTTAAATTTGTCATTATGCTCTTCACTAATCTTCTTAAGTTCCTCTACTGCTTTCTTTGTGTGTTCCTTGGCTTGTACTGCATTCTGATTAATCTCCTTCCTGATATCTTCAAGAGTTCTGTATATTAATCTTTTGTATTCTACCTCTGGTAATTCCAAGAGTTTCTCTTCCTCCAGAAAATTTCTTGATTCTTTGTTTTGGGAGCTTGCTGAAGCCATTATGGTCTGCCTCTTTATGTGATTTGATATTGACTGTTGTCTCTGAGCCATCAATAAGTTATTATATTTATTTATTATATGTTTGCTTACTATGTCCTATCTTCTTCTTTGTTTTGTTATGACCAAATAGACTGCCCGTGTGAGCTAGTTTGATTATTGGCACCTTTGAAGCTCTAATGTCCTGTCACCAGGTGGTTAGATCTGTTACTAGGTATGTGAGCCCAGGAGTCTGTTTACTTTTCTTGTATGGATTCAGCTCAGGTGTCCAGGTAGTCAGTCACCAAATGAGTGGTGAAGGCTCTCACCTATAGTCCTAGACAGGCAGGGGTGATTCATGTAGCCACAGGTATCTGGCTACAGTAGGGGGTCACACAAGCCAGTGGGCTGATGGCTGCCCCTGAGTGTCTGGGAAGAAAGCATGTCCCTGTTTCCTAGAGTACTTTGTGGGTAGGTTTTGCAGCTGGATTACGGGCACACAAAGCTGTTGGCTATAAGGACTGGAAGGCTTCGCTTATTCTTGGACCCCTGTCATGGGTGGCTAGGTGACATGGATGGAGCCAACAGTCCTCAAGCCCCTGATGTGGGTAGGTGAGGACCCTGCTTATTGGACAGAGCAGTGTCAAATGTCATGAACCTACCACTCCACCATACAACTGACAGTTGAAGTTAGGCATCAGGTATGTACCCTGATGTACTGTGCTAACGAGGGCCTATGCTGTTGAAATGGGCCCACAGGGGTGAAAGGCATTCAAGGTCCATGGACCCCTTATGCCTCTGCCTAGGTGAAGGAGCTGAACCTACCCTAAATTCCCAGCTTAGGGAAGCTGGCAGATTATTTATTCCTGTTTGTTAATTTGTTCTCTCTCCAAGGCCAGGAGAATGGCTCAGGGCATCTGACGGGTCCTTACTTCCATCCCAGGGGACGTGGCAATGGCTGAAGCCTGCCCTGGACCCAGTGCAGAGCAGGGAGAGGGCAGGTAAATGAGAGAGAGGTTTTTCCCAAAGGGTGTGATTTTTGATCCGTGTGGTAGGTTAGATGTACGTACTTATCATTTGCTGATTAAGCGCTATTTTACACTGTTTCAGAGGCTTGAGTAGACTCTCCACTGCTTGGTCTTTCCCAATGTGTAAAATGCATCCTGAGCACTACTGCTTGCATCGCCACATGTGCTGGCTGCAGGGTACCTGTTCCTACCAGTTCAGGTCTGGCAACTCCTTGCTGCTTCTGAACTGTCTCCCTCTCCATCTGCCACTTGGTCTGAATCCTCAATTTTGCCTTTGATGTTCAGGGTTCCTAGATTGTCATATATAATTGATTCACTTGTTTTACTGGGTCTTTGTTGTAAGAGGGACCACAGGAAGCATCTGACTACTCCACCATCTTGGCCCTGCCTTAAAAGCCACTCTTTTATAGATGAACACTTCCAAGTCATTAGGATACGTATCACTTCCAGGACTGCTGCACACATTATGTGTGTCCTGCAAGAAATAATGCACCTCAAAAAGCCAAACATGATTAAAAATAGCAGGGCATAGTCAAGTCTTTAACATATCAAGGCCAGTACAGATTTTACCCTAGGGGTCATCTCTGTACTGGTATTTCCTTGTTACCTTTCCAAATTCAGAGAAAGAAATCCACAATTCACACGTGGCAAACTCAGTAAACATTCCCATCGCCAGGGAGTCGATTCCCTCTCCTAGCATTAGAACTGCCCCATAGGGTTTCCAAGGAGCTGCTGGTGGGTTCGAACTGCCGACCTTCTGGTTAGTAGCCAAACTCTTAACTACTGCACCACCAGGAACATAGTAGGACTAAATAATGTGCCCCCAACCCTTAATACTACCTTGAACTAGCCAGCAGAATTCCTTCTTTAACTTCTGAAGTTTGCCCTAAACTTGACAATTCCTCCATTCAACACTTTTCATGGATTTACTTCCCTTTTACTAACTGGAATCATGTTTGTGAAGCAATACCTGTATCAGATATGTTATAATTTGTTTAAATGATTACACATTGTGCTGCTTGAGAAATGCAGTAAAGTTTAGTGAAGAAGATATATGGACTTCTTACATATTGCTTACAGAGATTTTTAGCATAATATTTATTGCACTTACTTTCATGAATAAACGACTGTCCCCACTAGATTTTATGGCTGGATACAAAACAAAAAAATGTTCAGATTCTAGCTCTAGAAGCAGGTCCTCTCTTTCCATCTCTCAGTTCCGTCATATTCTCTATTGGTTTTATTCATAGTTAAGATATCTTAATTTTTGATCAAAGACAGTACTCCCTTGTCACCACCAAGAGGTTATGTGCCAGGATTATATGATTTGCAAGGCTAAGGATTACAGAAGAAGAACCCTCTCTTCCTCAGTGTTTATATCAGTCCTCGATAAAGGACACCAACTTTGCTTCAGTTATTAGCCCACTTATGGATTAATCATTGTTTTTAGCCTACATAAATCTTCTGAATGCTTCTCCTTGAAGTTAAGAAGGAAGGGTATTTGCAATTCCATGTGGCACAGGAGGGAGCAAGGTACAACTTTCCAAAACAAAGACATTAAGTAAATGAATACACATAAATTAATACACTAAATTTCTATCTTCTCATTTTTTAAATGCAAATAATAGCACCAGTCTCACCAACCCACTGGGAAAAATGAATGAGAGAACACATTTAAAGCTCCTGGCACATAGGAGGTACCCAATAAATATTCTTTGCTGTCCTCCCATTGAAATAGCAAACCACAGCAACTGGATCTAAGAATACATGATCAAGTTTAATCATCCTTGATACAGGACGAAGTAGAACTGCCCCATAGGGTTTCCAAGGAGCGACTGGTGGATGTGGATTTGAACTGCCAACCTTTGGGTTAGCAGTCTGGGCTCTTAACCACTTGCAACCAGGATTCCATGTGTATAAATAGTATCCTAATAATAGTAAAGATATGTAGATAAACAAAATTCCATACGTTATTAGTTCAGGAGTTAAAGGAAAATTGTAAGTAAATAAATGACCGCAAGTTATAGTTCCGGTGTAGCATTTTTTTTTTTTTAACTGACTAACTTATTACAACTGAAGGTCACTCATTTTTCCATAACAATCTCATTCCTAAAGAAAATGACATAACAATGCAACACAGTTGCCTGAAGTTACTTGGTGATTTCCCAATTTTTTACATTCTGCAGGTTAATCACGACTGTTGTTTTTATTTTTAAAAGTCTCTAATGCCAATCTTACTATTCATGTCATGGTTAGCATTAACATGTGGCACTTTCATTTAGATACACACTACTAATAACACTCTAGCCTTGACAAAGTAGCTTTTTGATGTCCCAAATAGACTGACAGCTGTTAAGAGAACTGTTCAATTTTTCAGACTGAAAGTTCACAGAACAACAAGATGAGAATGATCTATCAAGAAAAATTTTTGCATACTTTCCAACTGAAAGACCAGATTCTTCACATTTTCTTGTATTGTATACTTTACCTAGCATATCTTAACTTTAATTCAGTCTGTTTACATCCTTCCCATCCTTTAAAGTTCAAATCCAATAAATTGACATCTGTCAAGCTGTCCTAAAGTATCTGTCACGCCCAGCTGAATCATGGAAGTGATCTTTTACTCCAAAAGAAATAAATGCTCTCAAGGTACTTTGTTTAAATATTATACCTTCCATTGAGGGCGGTGGTGGTTCATTGGTAGAATTCTTGCCTTACATGTGGGAGACTCGTGTTTTATTTTCAGCCAATGCACCTCATGGTAGCCACCACCCTTATGTTAGTTGAGGCTTGCATGTTGTTATGATGCTGAACAGGTTTCAATGGAGCATCCAGACTAAGACAGGCTAAGAATGAAGACATGGTGATCTACTTCTGAAAATCAGTCAATGAAATTTCTACGGATCACAATGGTCCAATCAGCAACTAATCATGGGAATGGCAAAAGTCCTCATAACGTTTGGTATCATTGTGCACAGGGTCGCCGTGAGTTGGGGACCAACTAGATGGCAGCTAACAGCTATAACAAATACCTCATATTATAAACATTACAGTCTAGGACCTTTGTGTTAACACCATTGTACTCCAGAAGGTGTCTAGAGAAGAACAAAGGGGACATAGTAACCTGGAACACTTTATTTTCCTAGTTAATGCAGTCATAAGAATGCATTCAGAAAACAATGGACCTTCTGATCATTACAACGGAATATATTTTGATTCAGAATATATAAATCAAAATACAAAAGTAGTAGAAAGATGTCAGGTCCATTTTTTAAAATTATATATTTTTATGGAACACAAGGAAAACAACTCCGCTGGAGGAAAATCTCCAACCAACTCAGACTTTCTGAAGCATAAAATAAGACCTTGTTTTTGAAGAGTACAAATCCTCTAAATTTTACACAGAAAAATATAGTTTACTCTAAGAGTCATAAAGGATTTTAGCAAGACTTTTATGGGACACTAGCAAGAATAGTGTAGAACAAATCAATTAGTCAAACAGAAGGACCAAAACAGATAACATGCAGAGATTGAGATATTGGGCATTCAACCAAATCTTTCCTAAGGTAACTGTAAAATCTCCCAATATGGAATGATGAATGAGGTAAAATACTAAAGTCTAGTTGCTAACAATTATCTTCAAATTTCAATCTCCCATATTATACAGTAAGAATCAAAAGAGCTTAAACTGTGTGTATTTTTTATACCCCGTAGTAACCAACACTGTTGCATGAAGACAAAAAATATTATTTCAATAAATTAATTTGTGTATTTTAAGTGCGAATTGAAGAGAATTCTTCATCTATTTTGCTAAATATTATAAAAATATAATGTGATCATTTGAGATAAACTTGTTTAACACTATCATTAGAGCACTTACTGTAATTTATTAAAGATATAATTTAAACTAGGATTCAGATAAAAGACAAACAACACCTTTATATTCCATAATGCTTTTGGATGAAGATCTGATAATGTAAAGAGAAGTGCAGAATTATGGACATTTACAGGATTGATTGAAATTCTCACTTTTAGCCTAGAGGATATAATGAATTGTCAGTATTGACTCAATGCCACATGTGGGTCAAATGTGTGCCTCAGATTCCTAGATGGATGCCTTCATTGTTAATATAAACTGCTCACTGAAGGTTGACAAAACAGGAAGTATACCTGATTTTGCAATACAGTGTAATCAGCCATCATCACACAGATAAACTTATCTTCTTTGTAATGGAGTATCTTTCGTTAGAAAGAAAAGACCAATCTGAAAATCTTGCAGTTACCAGAATAATTGCTGAACATTTTCTATAGTCATAAATGCCTAAATCACAGATTCCCAAAAAGATGAGAATTAATCACTTAAGGAAACCAAGTTTGAATTCAATGTACATTCTATTAGCACAACATTTTACAGTTGTTACTACTATATTTTCCTTTCTTTTTAAATATATATAACCCAAGAACTATAGGGGATTTGTAAAATCTGTGGTGCATCTGAACAAGAGCTCATAAATTACGTTCCATAAAAAATTGAAAATGGAATAGATGGCAAGGATGTCACCAAACAAAATTGAGATAATGGTCTCCTATGTATGGTATGCTTCAAGTATAAATCATCACCCTTAGCAACTTGCAAGAATTGACAAAAGTGAAACCCCTGTGTGTCTATAAAAATATAGGCTGTATCCATACAGAGCTATCAGACTTACTGCTTTGAAAGAAATACCTTATCCATTCAAACATTTGTTTAGATTTCTATCAATTTTTCTGACTTCTTCTCTAAACTGAAATATTTTTTAACTAGAGTAATTGAACTAGTCAATTGTTTTCATACCTTATAGTCAAATCTATGAAGATGATGGCCAAAGAAATCGATCCTCTGTCCTGAAATGCTCTTTTTTTATAGCACGTACTATTAAGTAGGAGTTGCAAAATCAAGTATTTACAAGAACCAGACCACTATGATAAAAATTATACAATTATCCTATTATAACTAATTGGAGAGCTCATGAGCCGTCTAGAAGGAATACCAGCCACTTATCTCTACCCAATTTTTGTCAAGCAGGAAAGTAGAATACTGTAAGGTTTAAATTCAAGAATAGGACTCCTGGGTCTGTCAGTTTACCAAAATAATCAAAAGTCCAGACTTTTAACACAAATTTTTAAATGCTATGAAACAATTCAAAGATTTTTTAAAAATGAAGATCAAATGGAACAGAATTGAGAACCCAGATGTAAATCCATCCACCTATGGTCACCTGATCTTCGACAAGGGCCCAAAGTCCATCACGTGGTGAACAGACAGTCTTTTTAACAAATGGTGCTGGCAAAACTGGATATCCATTTGCAAAAAAATGAAACAGGACCCATACCTCACACCATATACAAAAACTAATTCAAAATGGATCAAAGATCTAAATATAAAGCCAAAAACGATAAAGTTCATACAATAAAAAAGAGGATCAATGCGAGAGGCCCTAATACACGGCATTAACAGGATACAAACCATAACCAACAACACAAACTCCAGAAGATAAGCTAGATAACTGGTATCTTCTAAAAATTAAACACTTATTCTCATCCAAAGACTTCACCAAAAGAGTAAAAAGAGAACCTACTGACTGGGAAGGAATTTTTGGACATTACAAGTCAGACAAAAGGTCGAATCTGTAAAATCTACAGGAAAATCCAACACCTCTACAATGAAAAGACAAATAATCCAATTAAAAAATGGGCAAAGGAAATGAACAGATATTTCACCAAAGAAGATATTCAGGAAGCTAACATACACATGAGGAAATGCTTGGGATCACTGGCCATTAGAGAAATGCAAATCAAAACCACAATGAGATACCATCTCACCTGACATTAATGGCGTGGATCAAAAACAACAGAAAGTAACGAAAGTTGGAGAGGCTGCGGGGAGATTGGAACTCTTATGCACTGCTGGTGGGAATGCAAACTGGCACAACTATTTTGAAAAATGATATGGCACTTCTGTGGAAAGCTAGAAATAGAAATACCATGTGATAGAGCAATCCCACTCCTAGGAATATATCCTAGAGAAATAAGAGCTGTCACATGAATAGACTTATGCACACCCATGTTCATTGCAGCATTGTTCACAACAACAAAAAGATGGAAACAACCTAGACTCCCATCAGCAGATGAATGGATAAACAAACTATGGTACGTACACACAATGGAGTATTATGCAACGATAAAGAACAATGATGAATCTGTGAAGCATCTCATAACATGGATGAAACTGGAGGACATTATGCTGAGTGAAATAAGTTAATTACAACAGGAAAAATATTGTATGAGACCACTATTGTATAAACTCATGAAAAGGTTTACACACAAAAAGAAACAATCTTTGATGGTTACGGGGGAGGGGAGGGGTGGGGATGAAAAAAACATTAAATAGACAATAGATAAGTGGCAACTTTGGTGAAGGGTAAGACAGTACACAATACTGGGGAAGCCAGCGCAGCTTGTACAAGGAAAGGTCATGGAAGCTCCATAGAGACATATAAACTCCCTGAGGGACCAAATTGCTGGGCTGAGGGCTGTGGGGACCATGGTCTTGGGGAACATCTAGCTCAACTGGCATAACAGTTTATAAAGAAACTGTCCTACATTCTATCTTGGTGAGTAGCGTCCAGGATCTTAAAAGCCTATGAGCAGCCATCTAAGATACTGCACTGGTCTCACCCCTTTGGGAGCAAGGGAGAAGGCAGAAAACAAGACACAAGGGAAAGATTAGTCCAAAGGACTAATGGACCACAACTAGCACGGCCTCCACCAGACTGAATCCAGTACAACTAGATGGTGCCCAGCTACCACCACTGACTGCTCTGACCGGGATCACAACAGAGGGTCCTGGACATAGTGGGAGAAAAACGTAGAACAAAATTCTACCTCACAAAAAAAGACCAGACTTACCAGCCTGACAGAGACTGGAGAAACCCCAAGAGTATGATCCCCAGACACCCTTTTAGCTCAGTAATGGTCACTCCTGAGGTTCATCGTTCAGCCAAAGATTAGACAGCCCCATAAAACAAAACAAGGCAAATGAGCACAACAGCCCAGGGACAAGGACTAGAAGGCAAGAGGGGACTGGAAAGCTGGTAAAAGGGAACCCAAGGTCGAGAAGGGAGAGTGTTGTCATGTCGTGGGATTGTTAACCAATGTCATAAAACAGTATGTGTACTGTTTAATGAGAAACTATTTGTTTTGTAAACATTTATCTAAAGTACAATAAAAAATGAAAAATAAAAATGAAGGTCAACATTGACTTCCTGTCTCCATATACGTGTATACGTGTGTGTAAATATGTATATATTATACTTATATGTATATTATTATAAATATGAATATGCATATATTATATCCATATAAATATGTACATACATACATATGTATACTATATATATATTTTTTAATTAATACATACTGAATTTCTATAATTGTGCTAGAAGAGATAATGATCTTTACCATTTTTCTAATAAAAAAAGGAAGGAAATATTACATTACACTGAGGTGGCAAGGCAACGGACTCTAAGATAGATGGGACCAAGAAATAAATTTTGAATATATAGATGTATATTGTAGATGTGTATTTATAAATGCTTTTAGTCAATAATACTGTTATAGATTGAATTTTGTCTCCCAAAAATGTGTGTCAAATTGGCTAGGCCATAATTCCCAGTCTTGTGTGACTGTCCACCATTTTGTCATCTGATGTGAAAGATTAGGTTGTATCTTGAGTCAATCTCTTTTGAGATATAAAACAGAGAAGCAAGCAGAGAGACAGGAGGACCTCTTACCACCAAGAAAGCAGAGGTGTGAGCAGAGCGTGTCCTTTGGACACAGGATCCCTGCGCTGAGAAGCTCCTAGACCAAGGGAAGATTGATGACAAGGACATTCCTTCAGAGCTGAAAGAGAGATAAAACCTTCCTGTGGAGTTGGCACCCTGAATTTGGACTTCTGGCCACCTAGACTCTGAGAGCATAAATTTCTGTTTGTTAAAGCCATCCAGTTGTGTTTCTGTTATAGCTGCACTACATAACTAAGACAAATACTAAATATTCTTATATTGGTATTGTAATTTTATCTGTCAGAAGAAAATATATTATTAAAAGTGGGCATGGAAAGAACTGAGTACATTTGCCAAAGTGAATTAATTTAATTTACCATCACATTCTTTGCATTCACAAAAGATCTTCATCAAATATTGAGCATTTATTGAACACACATCATCGTAGGGGATATCTGATGGGGCAAAATTGTCAAAATAAAAGAAATAGAGAAAACATGCATGTATGGAATTTGATAACACATACCATATGGGAGCAAATTATCATTTGCATTTTAAAATGTATACAGATGTTAAGCAAATGAATTGATCTGTGTGAGATAGAATGTGAAAATTAGATATTTCAAGAAAAAGCAGATTTGGAATTTGAAAGTTTAAGAGTTATGATCAGAGAGGCAGGGACAAGATGGCAGAGTAGTCAGATGCTTCCTGTGGTCCCTCTTATAACAAAGACCTGAATAAACAAGTGAACCAATTATATATGACAATCTAGGGGCCCTGAATATCAAAGTCAAAGTTGAGGAATCAGACTGAGTGGCAGGGGGAAGGAGAGACGGTTCAGAAGCAGCAAGGAGCTGCCAGACCTGAACAGATGGGAGCCAGCACCATTCAGGCTGAACTGGCTGGTGTGCACGGTGAGGCAAGCAGTGGCTCTCAGGAGGCATCCTCCACATCGGGAGAGACTTGGAGAGGGAACAAATTAACAAACAGGAAAAAATAATCTGCCAGCTACACTAAGCCGGGAACTCAGGGTAGGCACAGCTCTTTGCTGAGGCACATGCATAAGGCGTCCACAGACTTTGAATGCCTTTCATCCCTGCATAGTTCTCTGTGGGCCCATTTCAACAGCGTTGGCCCTCATTACCACAGTACAACAGGGTATGTACCTGAAGCCTAACTTCAACTGTATCAGCTATGTGGTGAAGTGGCAAGTTCTTGACATTTGACACTGCTTTGTCCATTAAGCAGGGTCCTCAGCTACCCACGTAAAGGACCTGAGGACTGGTGGCTCCACCCATGCCACCTAGCCACCTGTGAGGGGATCCAAGAATAAGTGATGCCTCCCAGTTCTTACAGCCAACAGCATTGGGTGCTCATAGTCCAGCTACAAAACCCACCCCCCTAAGCACTCTAGGGAATAGGGACACACTTCCCCACAGACTCAGGGACAGCTGTCAGCACCCTGCCTTACTCTGCCCATAATCTCCTACTGCAGCCAGAAACCAGTGCCTACACCTGCCTGTATAAGACTGTAGATGACAGCCTGCACCACACACCAGGTGACTGACTACCTAGACACCTGAGCTGAATCCATACAAGAAAAGTAAATGGACTCTTGGGCTCACATACCTAGTAACAGGTCTAACCACCTGGTGACAGGATGTTAGAGCTTCAAAGGCACCAGCTATCAAACCAGCTCACATGAGCAGCCTATTTGGGCTTATCAAAACAAAACAAAATGCTAGGAAACAGTAAGTAAACATATAATAAATAAATATAATAACTTATTGATGGCTCAGAGACAACAGTCAATATCAAATCACATAAAGAGGCAGAACATGATGATTCAGCAAGCTGCCAAAATAAAGAATGAAGAAATTTTCCAGAGGGGTGGAACCAAGATGGCGGAGTAGTCAGACACTTCCGGTGGACCCTCTTACAACAAAGACCAAAAGAAACAAATGATTTGATTATATATGACAATCTGGGAGTCCTGAACATCAAAGGCAAAGTTGAGGAACTGGACTGAGTGGCAGGGGGAGGGAGGGACGGTTTGGAAGCAGCAAAGAGGTGCCAGACAAGACCCGGAGAGAGCCTGAGCCCTTCAGGGCTGATCAGGTTGGAGGTGAGCGGAGAGGTAGGCAAGCATCAGAGCTCAGGAGGAATATCCCGTATAGGTAGAGACCCAGCCACTGAGAGTCTACTCAGCCATGCAGAACCAGTAAGAAGCAGCCCTCTATCGCTGAAAGATAAGTATTTGTGTCTGCTCTACTGTGCGGATCAAGAACACCCCTCTCAGGGAAAAACCTCTCGCCCATTTACCCCCCCACTCCTTGCTCCGCACTGGGTCCCGGAGCAGCTTCAGCAATTGCCGAGTCCCCTGGGCCAGAAGTAGGATCTGTCACATGTCCTGAGCCATTCTCCCAGCCTTGGAGAGTGAACAAATTAACAAACAGGGGAACAAATAAACTGCTGGCTCCCCTAAGCCAGGAACACAGGGTAGGCACAGCTCCTTGGCCTAGACACAGGCATAAGGGATCCATGGACTTTGAGTGACTTTCCCTCTCCATAGACTTGTGTGGGCCCATTTCAACAGCTTAGGCCCTCATTACCACAGTACAACAGGGTATATACCTGAAGTCTAACTTCAACTGTTTCAGCTGTGAAGTGGCAGGCTTGTGACATTTGACTCTGCTCTGCCCATTAAGCAGGGTCTTCACCTACCCATCCTGGGCCTGAGGGCTGGTGGCCTCACCCATGCCACCTAGCCACCTGCTATAGGAGACCATGAATCAGAGGTGTCCCCAGTCCTTACAGCCAACAGCGTTAGCTACTCATAGTCCGGCTGCAAAACTCACCCACCTACACGATCTAGGGAACAGGGACATGCCTTCCTCCTGGACACTTGGGGGCAACCGTCAGCCCCCTGTGCTGCTCAAAGTGTCCCCCTGCTGCAGCCAGATGCCTGTGCCTATACTAATCATCCATGCCTGTTTAGGACTGTAGCTGAGAGCCTGCACCACACACTTATTGGCTAACTACCTGGGCAACTGAGCTGAATCCATACAGGAAGAGTGGGCAGAATCCTGAGCTCACATACCTAGTAACAGATTTAAACACCTGGTGACAGGACATTAGAGCTTCAAAGGTGCCAATAATCAAACTAGCTTAAAAGAGGAGCCTATTTGGGCATATCAAAACAAAACAAGAAGTTAGGACACAGTAAGCAAACATAAAATAAATAAATGCAATAATTTATTGATGGCTCAGAGACAACAGTCAATATCAAAACACATAAAGAGGCAGTCCATGATATCTTCAACAAGCTCCCAAAATAAAGAATCGAAAAATTTTCCAAGGGAGGAAAATTTCTTGGAATTACTAGAGGCAGAATACAAAAGATTAATATACAGAACTCTTCAAGAATTAGGAAGGAAATTATGCAAAACGCAGAACGTGCAACAGAGAAAATTAAAAAGATTAGAGAGGAACATAATGACAAATTTTACAGGCTACAAGAATCCATAGAGAGACAGTGGTCCGAAGTCCAGAAGATCAACAATAAAATTTCAGAATTAGACAACTCAATAGAAAGTCATAGAAGCAGAATTGAGGCAATGGAAGTCAGAATTAGTGAGATTGAAAATAAGCACTTAAAACCAACTTATTTGAGGAACAATCACATAAAAGGATTTCAAAAAATGAAGAAACCCTAAGAATTTTGTGGGACTCTATCAAAAGGAATAACCTATGAGTGATTGGAGTACCAGAACGGGGAAGGGGGATAACAGAAAATACAGAGAGAATTGTTGAAGATTAGTTGGCAGAAAACTTCCCTGATATTGTGAAAGATGAGAAGATATCTATCGAAGATGCTCATCGAACCCCATGTAAGGTAGATACCAAAACAAAGTCACCAAGACATATTATAATCAAACTTGCCAAAACCAAAGATAAAAAGAGAATTTTAAGAGTGGATAGGGATAAACAAAAAGTCATCTACAAAGGAGAGTCAGTAAGACTAAACTTGGACTACTCAGCAGAAACCATGCAGGCAAGAAGGCAATGGGATGACAAATATAAAGCCTTGAAGGAAAAAAATTGCCAGCCAAGAATTGTATATCCAGCAAAACTGTCTCTCAAATATGATGGTGAAATTAGAGCATATCCAGATAAACAGAAGTTTAGGGAATTTGCAAAAACAAAACCAAAATTACAAGAAATACTAAAGGGAGTCCTCTGGTTAGAAAATTACTAACATTAGATAACAACTCAAGAATAGAACACAGGACAGAGCACCAGATATCAACCCAAAGAGGGAAGTCACAAAAATAAACCAAAACTAAAACAATGAAAATAGGGAAATAGAAGTCAATATGTTAAAGTTAACAACATTAAAACAAAAAGAGGGAGTTAAAAAAAACATAGACATAGATTTTTCATATGAAGAGGAAGTCAGGGAGATATAAGGAAATAAAAGGCTAGTATAAACTTAGAAAAATAGGGGTAAATATTAAGCTAACCATAAAGGAAACTAACAATCCAACAAGTCAAAATACAAAACTAGAAAAATATAAGGACTCAGCAAATACAAAATCAACAACAATGAAAAAGATGAAAAGAAAACACATAAAGAAAAGCGACTCAGCACAGAAAATTAAGTGGAACGAAGAAACTGTCAACAACACACACACACACACACACACAAAGACATCAAAATGACAGCACTAAACACATATTCATCAATAATTACGCTGAATGTAAATGGACTAAATGCACCAATAAAGAGTGGCAGAATGGATTAAAAAAACACGATCCATCTGTATGCTGCCTACAAGAGACACACCTTAGACTTAAAGACACAAACAAACTAAAACTCAAAGGATGGAAAAAAATATAACAAGCACAACACTCAAAAAAGAACAGGAATGGCAATATTATTCTCTGACAAAATGGACTTTAAAGTAAAATCCACCATAAATGATAAGGAAGGACACTATATAATGATTAAAGTTTCAATATACCAGGAGGACATAACCGTAATAAATATTTATACAGCCAATTACAGATCTCCAAAATACATACAATAAACTCAAACAGCATTGAAAAGAGAGATAGACAGCTCCAAAATAATAGAGGAGACTTCAACACACCACCTTTGGTGAAGGATGGAACACCCAGAAAGAAGCTCAGTAAAGACATGTAAGATCTAAAACCCCCAATCAACCAACTTGATTTCACAGACATATACTGAACACTCCACCCAACAGCAGCCAAGTATACTTGCTTTTCCAAAGCACATAGAACATTCTCCAAAATAGACCACATATTAGGCCATAAAGCAAGACTTAACAGAATCCAAGGCATCAAAATATTACAAAGCCCCTTTTCTGACCATAAAGCCATAAAAGTAGAAATCGATAACAGAAAAAGTAAGGAAAAAAAATCAGACACATGGGAACTAAACAACACCTTGCTCAAAACCTACTGGGTTATAGAAGAAATTAAGGATGGAATAAAGAAATTCACAGAATCAAATGAGAATGGAAACACATCCCACCAGAACCTTTGAGACACAGCAAAAACAGTGCTCAGAGGTCAGTTTATAGCAATAAATGCACACATCCAAAAAGAAGAAATGGTCAAAATCAAATCATTAACCCTACAACCTGAAAAAGTAGAAAGAGAACAGAAAAAGATGCCTTTGGGCACCAGAAAAAGGCAAAAAATAAGAATTAAAGGAGAATTAAATGAACTAGAGAATAGAAAAACAATTGAAAGAGTTAACAAAACCAAAAGCTGGTTCTTTGAAAAGATCAACAACATTGATAAACCATTAGCCAAACAGAAGAAAGAAAAACAGTAGAGGAAGCAAATAACCCAAATAAGAAATGAGATAGGTGATATCACAATAGACCCAACTGAAATTAAACGTATCATAAGATAATACTATGAAAAATTGTACTCTAACAAATTTGAAAACCTAGAAGAAATGGACAAATTTCTAGAAACTCACTACCTAACTAAACTAACACAAACAGAGGTAGACAACTAAATAAACCTATAACAAAAGAAGAGATTGACGAGGTATTAAAAAAAAACTCCCAACAAAAAAAAAGCCCTGGCCCAGATGGTTTCACTGGAGAATTTTACCAAACTTTCAGAGAAGAGTTAACATCACTATTACTAAAGATATTTCAGGGCATAGAAAAGGATGGAATACTCCCAAACTCATTCTATGAAGCCAGCATAACCCTGATACCAAAACCAGGTAAAAACACCACAAAAAAAGAAAATTAAAGACCAATATCCCTCATGAACATAGAGGCAAAAATCCTCAACAAAATTCCAGCCAATAGAATTCAACAATATATCAAAAAAATAATTCACCACGATCAAGTAAGATTTACACCAGTTATGCAGAGATAGTTCAACATTAGAAAAACAATCAATGTAATCTATCACATAAATAAAATAAAAGAACCACATGATCTTATCAATGGATGCAGAAAACACATTTGACAAAGTCCAACATCCATTCATGATAAAAACTCTCAGCAAAATAGGAATAGAAGGGAAATTTCTCCACATAAGTAAGGGCATTTATGCAAAGCCAACAGCCAACATCATCCTAAAGGGAGAGAGTCTGAAAGCATTTTGCTTGAGAATGGGAACCAGACAAGGATGCCCTTTATCACCACTCTTATTCAACATTCTGCTGGAGGTCCTAGCCAGAGTAATTAGGCTTGAAAAAGAAATAAAGGACATCCAAACTGGTAAGGAAGAAGTAAAAGTATCTCTATTTGCAGGTGATATGATCTTATACACATAAAACCCCGAAGAATCCACAAGAAAACTACTGGAAGTAATAGAAGACTTCAGCAAAGTATCAGGATACAAGAGAAACATACAAGAAAACATTGGACTCCTCTAAAATAACAAAGAGAATTTCAAAGAGGAAATTACCAAATCAATACCATTTACAATAGACCACAAGAAGATAAAATACTTAGGAATAAGTCCAACCAGAGACGTAAAAAATCTATACAAAGAAAACTGTAAGACATTACTGCAAGAAAACAAAAGAGACCTGCATAAGTGGAAAAACATACCTTGCTCATGGTTGGGAAGACTCAACACTGTGAAAATGTCCATTCTACCCAAAGCAATCTACTGATACAATGCAATCCCGATCCAAATTCCAACGGCATATTTTAATGAGATGGAGAAACAAAACACCAACTTCATGTGGAAAGGGAAGAGGCCCAGATAAGCATTACTCAAGAAGAAGAACAAAGTGGGAGGCCTCACACTACCTGATTTTAGAACCTATTATACCGCCACGGTAGTCAAAACAGCCTGGTACTGGTCCAACAACAGATACATAGACCAATGGAACAGAATTGAGAATCCAGATGTAAATTCATCCACCTACGAGCAGCTGATATTTGACAAAGGCCCAAAGTCTGTAAATTGGGGAAAAGACAGTCTCTTTAACAAATGCTGCAGGCATAACTGGATACCCATCTGCAAAAAACTGAAACAAGACCCATACCTCACACTATGCACAAAAACTAACTCAAAATGGATAAAAGACCTAAATATCAAATCTAAAACTATAAAGATCATGGAAGAAAAAATAAAGACAACACTAGAAGCCCTAATACATGGCATAAATAGAATACAAACCATAAGTAACAATGCACAAACACCAGAAGAGAAACTAGATAACTGGGAGCTCCCAAAAATCAAACACTTATCCTCGTTAAAAGACTTCACCAAAAGAGTCAAAAGACAATCTACAGACTGGGAAAAAACGTTTTGGTTAAGACAAATCTGATCAGCATCTAATCTCTAAAATCGACAAGATACTGGAAAACCTCTACAACAAAAAGACAAATAGCCCAATTAAAAAATGGGCAAAGGATATGAACAGGCACTTCACCAGAGAAGACATTCAGGCGGCTAACAGACACATCAGGAAATGCTCATGATCATTAGCCATTAGAGAAACGCAAATCAAAACTACAATGAGATACCATCTTACCCCAACAAGGCTAGGATTAATCCAAAAAAAACCCCAAAATAATAAATGTTGGAGAGGTTGTGGAGAGACTGGAACACTTATACACTGTTGGTGAGAATAAAATGTTACAACCACTTTGGAAATCGATGTGACGCTTCCTTAAAAAGCTAGGAATAGAAGTACAATATGATCCAGCAATCCCACACCTTGGAATATATCCTAAAGAAATAAGAGCTGTCACACGAATAGATACATGCACATCCATGTTCACTGCAGCACTCTTAAGAATAGCAAAAAGGTGGAAACAACCTGGGTGCCCATCAATGGACAAATGGATAAACAAATTATGGTATATTCACACAATGGAATACTACATAATGATAAACAACAATGATGAATCCATGAAATATCTTGTAACATGGAGGAATCTGGAAGACATTACACTAAGTGAATTTAATCAATCACAAAAGGACAAATATTGTTATAAGATCACTATCATAAGAACTCAAGAAAAGGTTTAAACACAGAAGAAAACATTCTTTGATGATTATGAGGGTGGGGAGGGAGGGAGAGTTATTCACTAACTAAATAGTAGACAAGAATCCCAGGTAAAGGGAAGGACAATGCACACTACAGGGGAAGTCAGCACAACTGGACTAAACCCAAAGACAAGAAGCTTCCTGAATACTACCAAACACTCTGAGGGACGGAGTAGCAGGGGCGGGGGTCTGGGGCCATGGTATCAGGGGACATCTATGTCAATTGGCGTAACAAAGTTTATAAAGAAAATGTTCTGCATCCCACTTGGGTGAGTGACGTCTGGGGTCTTAAAAGCTAGCAAACAGCCATTTAAGCTGCATCAATTTGTCCCAGCTCACCTGGAACAAAGGATAATGAAGAACACCAAAGACACAAGGAAATTATTAGCCCAAGAGACAGTAAGTGCTACATAAACCAGAGACTCCATCAGCCTGAGACCAGAAGAACTAGATGATGCCTGGCTACAACCAGTGACCACCCTGACAGGGAACACAACAGAGAATCCCTGATGGAGCAGGAGAAAAGTGGGGTGCAAAACTCAAATTCTAGTAAAAAGATCAGACTTAATGGTTTGACTGAGATTGGAGGGACCCTGGAAGATATGGCCCCCAGACTCTCTGTTAGCCGAAAACTAAAACCATTCCTGAGGTCAACTCTTCAGACAAAGATTATACTGGACTATAGGACATAAAATGATACTCGTGAACAGTGTGTTTCTTAGCTGAAGCAGATACATGAGACTAAATGGGCAGCTCCTGTCCGGAGTCAAGATGAGAAGGCAGAGAGGGTCAGGAGCTAGTTGAATGGACACGGGAAATTCGGCATGGAAAGGAGGAGTGTGCTGTCACAGTATAGGGAGAGCAACTAGAGTCACATAACAATGTGTATATAAATTTTTGTATGAGAAACTAATTGAACTGTAAACTTTCACTTAAAGCACAATTTAAAAAAAAGAGTTCTGATTAATTTAAAAGCTACTTAACATCTTATGTCCCTAGAAGAAAAATTGAAATTATTTTTTAATGTACTTATAGAATTATTCACTTCTCAGTGACAACCCATAGTATAGCAAGGGGTCATAAAGAAAGAAGTTAGAAGGTTAAAGTTCCATAATCACCACTGTTACTTAACACCTACATAATCATTAATGTAAAACTTAAGCTCCTTTAACTACGTGGATCATACCAAATTATGGATATCATTGCAAAAAATGGGAAATCCAGAACACATTAGTTGTGCTCATGTGGGACCTGAACACAGACCAAGAGGCAGTATTTCAAACAGAACTACTGTGGGTTATATGAGAATCAGAAAATAAATACTCCGTTTGAAAAGTCTTTGTGAACTCTAATAAAATTATGCAGCTCTTCAACAATACATCAAGGAATACATCAATACAGTCAAGGCTTGCACATGTTTGAGACTAAGAATTCCAAATCCAAGCGAACTATCATGAAGGTTCAGTAAGAATTTAAAACTGCTATCTGATGGGTCTGTCTAATATCTACGTCTATGAAATATGTGCCATTTCAGATATGGCATACAACTTCTCAACAATTTGTGCAGCACTTAGTAATTGACTTGCTTAAAGTGTCCTGGTTAAATTCTGAGTTTAAGGTGAAATAATCCTTTGTTGTTGTTGTTGTTAGGTGCCATCCAATTGGTTTCAACTCTATGTACAACAGAATGAAACACTGCCCAGTCCTGTGCCAGCCTCACAATTCTTGTTATGCTTGAGCCCATTGTTGCAGCCATTGTGTCAATCCATCTCATTGAGGATCTTCCTGTTTTTTGCTGACTCTCTACTTTACCAAGCATGATGTCCTTCTCCAGGAACTGGTCGTCAAAGTATTTGAGACTAAGTCTTGTCATCCTCATTTCTAATGAGCATTCTGTCTGTACTTCTTCCAAGACAGATTTGTTCACTCTTCTGGTAGGCCATGGTATATTCAATATTCTTCACCAACACCATAATTCAAAGACATTAATTCTTCTTGGGTCTTCCTTATTCATTGTCCATCTTTCATAGGTGTATGAGATGATTGAAAACACCATGGCTTGGGTCAGATGAACCTTTTTTCTTAAAGTGACATCTTCCCTTTCTAATACTTTATAGAGATCTTTAGCAACAGATTTGCCTGATGTAATGCATTGTTTGATTTCTTAACTGCTGCTTCCATGGGCATCGATTGTGGATCCAGGTAAAATGAAATCTTTGACAACATTAATATTTTCTCCATTTATAATGATGTTACTTATTGGTCCAGTTGTGAGGATTTGTTTTCTTTATGTTGAAATGTTATCCATACTGAAGGCTGTAGTCTTTGATCTTCTTCAGTAAGTGTTTCAAGTCCTCTTTGATTTCGAAGCAAGCAAGGTTGTGTCATCGGCCTGTCACAGATTGTTAATGAGTGCTCCTCCAATCCTGATGCCACATTCTTCTTCATATAGTCCAGCTTCTCAGATTATTTTCTTAGCATACTGATTGAATAAATATGGTGAAAGAATACAACCCTGACACATATTTTTCCTGATTTTAAATCATGCAGTATCCTCCTGTTCTGTTTGAGCTACTGTCTCTTGGTCTGTGTGCAGGTCCAACATGAGCATAATTAATGTGTTCTGGATTTCCCATTTGTTGCAATGATATCCATAATTTGGTATGATCCACATAACAGAATGCCTTTGCATAGTCAAGAAAACATCTTTCTGGTATTCTCTGCTTTCAGCCAAGATCTATCTGACATCAGTAATGATATTTTTCTTTCCAAGTCCTATTTTGAACCCGACCTGAATTTCTGGCAGTTCCCTGTTGATTTACTGCTGCAACTGCTTTTGAATTATCTTCAGCAAAATTTTACTTGTGTGTGACATTAATCACATTGTTCAAAAATTTCTGCATTTGTTGGATCATCATTCTGTGAAATGAGTACAGTATGGATTTCTTCCAGTCAGTTGGCCAGGTAGCTGTCTTCCAGATTTCTTGGCATAGATGAGTGAACACCTCAAGCACTGCATTCATTTGTTGAAACATCTCAATTGTTATTCTGTCAATGCCTGGAGCCTTGTTTTTCACCAATGCCTTTAATGCAGCTTAGACTTCTTCATTCAATGCCATGGTTCTTGATCATATGCGACCTCCTGAAAAGGTTGAACATTGATCAATTCTTTTTGGTACAATGACTCTGTGTATTCATTATATCTTCTTTTGATGCTTCCTAAGTTGTTCAATATTTTGCCCATAGAATCCTTCAAAATTGCAACTCCAGGCTTAATTTTTTTTTTTTTTAATTGAGCAAAATATATTTTATTTACATTTTGGATAGTTCTTTTTTTTTTTTTTTTTTTTTATAGTACTTCAGGTGAACGCTTACAGAACAAATAGTTTCTCATGAAACAGAAGTACACATGTTGTTTTATGACATTGGTTAACAACCCCACAACATATCAACCCTC
>NW_004444167.1:1564983-1577284 GCF_000243295.1 Trichechus manatus latirostris | reverse complement strand
CAGACACTACTCACCAAGGTAGAATGTAGAGCATTGTCTTTATAAGCTGTGTCATGCCAATTGAGCTAGATGTTCCCCGAGACCATGGTCCCCAGACAGGCTTGAATTTTTACTTCAGGTCTTTCAGCTTAAGAAACACTGAGTATGTTCTTCAATTTTGGTTTTCTAACTCCACATCTTTTCACATTTCATTATCATTCATTGCTTTGTCTTCTTGAGCCACCCTTTGAAATCTGTTCAGCTCTTTTAGTTCATCATTTCTTCCATTCACTTTAGCTACTTTACATTAAAGAGCAAGTTTCAGAGTCTCCTTTGACATCCATTTTGGTCTTTTCTTTCCTGTCTTTTTAATGACCTCTTGCTTTCTTCATGTATGATGTCCTTGATGTCCCCCCATAACTCTGGTCTTTGGTAATTAGTATTCAATGCGTAAAATCTATTCTTAGGATGGTCTCCAAATTTAGTTGTGATATACCCAAGGTCGTATTTTGGTTCTCGTGGACTTGTTTTAATTTTCTTCAGCTTCAGCAGAAACTTGTGTATGAGCAATTGATGGTCTGTTCCACAGTTCAAGGTCTGGCCTTATTCTGACTAATAATATTGAACTTTTCCATTGTCTCTTTCCACAGATGTAGTTGATTTGATTCTTGTGTGTTCCATCTAGTGAGGTCCATGTGTATAGTCGCCATTTATGTTGTAGAAAAATGGTGTTTGCAATGAAGAAGTCATTAGTCTTCTATCGTGAGATCTCCGGCATCATTTCTATCACCAAGGCCATGTTTTCCAACTACTGTTTCTTCTTCGTTTCCAAGTTTCACATTCCAATCACCAGTTAACTATCAATGTATCTTGATTGA
The DNA here is from genome assembly GCF_000243295.1 of Trichechus manatus latirostris. NCBI lineage: Eukaryota > Metazoa > Chordata > Mammalia > Sirenia > Trichechidae > Trichechus > Trichechus manatus. The sequence goes on along the minus strand of NW_004444167.1, from coordinate 1,576,427 downwards.
ACGTTTGATCAATTTCAGACTACAGAAGTTGGTAAAAACTTCAATTTCTTCATCTTTGGCCTTAGTGGTTGGTGTGTAAATTTGATTAATAGTCCTATTAACAGATCTTCCTTGTAGGCATGTATATATTATCTTATACTGACAGCATTGTACTTCAGGATAGATCTTGAAAGGTTCTTTTTGACACTGAATGTGACACCATTACTCTTCAATTTGTCATTCTTGGGATAGTAGATCATATGATTGTCTGATTCAAAATCACCAATACCAGTCCATTTCAGCTCATTAATGTCTAGGATGGAGTCCTGGTGGGGCAGTGCTTAAGAGCTCAGCTGCTAATCAAAAGGTTGTCAGTTGGAATCCACCAGCTTATCCTTGGAAACCATATGGGGAAGTTCTACTCTGTCCTATAGCGTCCCTATGAGTCAGAACCGACTCAACGGCAATGGGTTTGATTTTACTGGGAATGCCTAGGATATCAGTCTTTATGCGTTCCATTTCATTTTTCATGATTTCCAATTTTCCTAGATTCTTTGTATATTCCACGTTCCAATTATTAATGAATGTTTGCAGCTGTTTTTTTTCATTTTGAGTCATGCCACATCAGCAAACAAAGGTTCTGAAAGCTTCACTCCATCCACGTCTTTAAGATTGACTGTAATTTGAGGAGGCATCTCTTCTACAGTTGTATTTTGAGTGCCTTCCAACCTGAGGGGCTCATCTTTCATCACTATAGCAGACAATGTTACACTTCTATTCATAAGGTTTTCACTGGCTAATTTTTTCAGATAGATTACCAGGTCCTTCTTCCTAGTTGATCTTAGTCTGGAAGCTCCTCTGAAATCTGTCCACCATGGGTAACCCTGCTAGTATTTGAAATACCATTGGGATAGCTTCCAGCATCACAACAACACACAAACCACCACAGTATGACAGACTGACAGAGGTGCGGTGGTTATTGTGAATAATACTGCAATTAACACTGTTGTATATGTATCTGTTTGCACAGCTGCTTTCATGTCTCTTGGGTATATACCTAAGAGTGGAATTGCTAGGTCATTTGGTAACTTCATATTTAAATTTCTGCGGAAACATCATACATTTTTCTAAATTTACCATTTTGCATTCCCACCCGCAATAGATGAGTATTTCAACCTTTCCAAATTCTCACCAATGCTTGTTATTTTCTGTTTTTTAAATGTTAGCCATACAAGTAAGTGAAGTGTTATCTCAATGTTTTTTTTTTCTTTTTTAAATCATATTAATTTTCTTATTTGTGGTTTCATAGATTAATTAATTTTTCCTAAATTCTAATTTTGAATTATATTTCTTCTATTTAATGAAAGGTGTGCTCACATTAAAAAAATTCAGTGAAAATGACACTTGATAACTGCCATAGAGTCTCATGACAACCTTATGTATAGCAGAACAAAATGTTGTCCAGTCCGGTGCCATCTTCATGGTTGTTAGTATTTTTTAATTTTTTTTAATTTTTATTTTGGTGAAAAGTAATGGTAGAATAATGTGAAAAAAGATAGCAAGAATGGTAGCACAACTTGAAGAATGTAATCAATGTCACTGAAATGTACATGTAGAAATTGTTGGAGTGGTGTATATTTGGCTGTATATACTGTCATTGTGGTTTTTGATGTGCATCTCTTAAGGGCTATGACAAGGAGCCCTGGTGGCACAATGGTTAAGCCCTCAGCTGCTAATGGAAAGGTTGATAACTCAAACCCACTGTATTAGGCTGGTTTCTCTAGAGAAGCAAAATCAGTGAAGCATATATATAAATACATATAAAGAGACTTATCTCAAGGAAATGGCCCATGCAGTTGTGAAGGCTGGCAAGTGCCAAATCCGTGGATCAGTCATCAGGCTGGAGGTTTCTCCTGACTCAGGTAATTGCAGGGGATGACAAACCTAAAGTTAGCACACCAGTCGACAGGCTGCTGGCCCATGGGGCTGTGGAAGCTGGTGAATCAAGTCAGACAGCAGGTTATTGGCTCACTGTGAAAACTGGCAAATCCCAGAATCCACAGGTCAGATGGCAGACTGTAAGCTCAAGTCCCAAAAACTGGAGGTCAGATAATGACAAGCCAGATGCAGAATCCAGAGCGAAAGAGAGCTTTTCCAGGGCATCCATATACATTGGTTGTAGGCCACACCCTCATGGAAACTCCCCTTACCTCAGATGCTTGAGTAAGGGTGTGACTTGAGTACTTGAGTGTGACTTGAGTAAGGGTGTGACTTAAGGATATGACTTGGGTAAGGGATGACTTTAGTCACATCCTCTAGTAAGAGTGTGACTCAGGACACACCCAACCCTAATCCTGCCTTATAGAGGTTTAAGATTTACAACACATAAAATGGGGGATAATTATATAATATCACAAAATAAAGAATAATTACATAATACTGGGAATCATGGCCTGGCCAAGTTGACATGTAACATTAACCATCACACTCACAAAGTGGCTCCACAGGAGAAAAGACCTGGCAGTCTGCTCCAGTAAAGATTACAGCCTAGGAAGCCCAATGGGATAGTTCTACTCTGTCACGTTGGATTGCTATGAGTTGAAAATAGACTCAAAGGCACACACGAACAATGTCAATGGCTATGACAAACACTACTGAAAGAAATTAAAGATGACTTAAACAAATGTGAGGATATTCCCTGCTCACAGATCTGAACATTTTAACATTTCTTTGCATTAACCAATAGCCACAACAATCAATTCAAAGACATCAACAATCATGAAGATGTCTTAGGACAATGAAATGTTTCATTCTTTTATACATAAAGTCTCCATGAGCCTGAGCTGACTCAATGGCAACTAACAACATTTTTCTTGTCTATTAAGAAGACAGTATCTATTTTTAAGAGCTGAAGTGAGAAAAATAATGCTCTAAAGGAATTATTTTGTCCTTATTTTTGCAAGGATGGAAGGTCAACCTACCTACTGAGGACAACCAGAACATCTGGACAAAATATAAACTGGAAACCCTGGTGGCATAGTGGTTAAGAGCTATGGCTGCTAACCAAAAAGTTGGCAGTTCGAATCCACCAGGCACTCCTTGGAAAGCCTATGGGGCAGTTCTACTCTGTCTTATAGGGTCGCTATGAGCCAGAATTAAACATCAAACAGTTAAGAAGTTATATTGGATGAACTAAAATCCAAGTTGTTGTGGTGGTTAGGTGTCATCGAGTCATTTCCAAAGAATAGCGATCCTATATACAACAGAACGAAACACCGCCTGGTCCTGTGCCATCCTCATAGTCGTTGTTATGTTTGAGCCCACAGTGTCACTGCGTCAATTCATCCAAGAGCAGAAGTAAATTGACAGAGCTCTATTGTGCATTTCATGTCACTGAGGAGGCATTTTTCAATTCAGAAAGAGGCAGGTAAAAGACAAAGCCCTGCTTCTGACACCCCCACAGCTCCTGGAGGATAAAAATAGGAGACCATAACCCACCAATGTTAGGGATCTGTTTTAGGTTGGGACACAACTATGTCTCTTAATACAGGACTGTATGAACAAATTTCATAAAAAAAAAACAAAACAGTTTTTGCTAAAATATGCTAAGCTGAAAAATGTTGTAATTTTTTTTAAAGGGTCTGACATTCTTAGGGTCTGGGTCAAACAAGAGGTTCAGGGTTTAAGAAATAAACTTTGTAAAGGCCAGTGTCCCTTTAGCAGCAGCCCTAAATTCTGAGTTGGGAGAGTTGGTTGAGGATCAAAAATAGAGATGACCCAAATTTTACACATATTATGAGACTGAAGAAAATCCATACTTCATGTATATGCCTTACATGTGACCATTCCAATTTACCTGTCTACACCAAGGACCAAGGAAAGAAAATAATAAACACCTGACATTTTCTTGTGTTTCAATATCCTTTTCTTTTGATCTCATCTTAAATGCCCATGTTTCCCAGTGTTCTGCCTGACTCTGTTTTATACACCTTCTAAAAAAATATATCTTATTACCTGGGTGGCAACTATTATTTATATAACAATTTATGTGCTGATGACCTTTAGATCTACATCTTTATTCCTCATACTAAACTATACAGAGATCCTCCCACTTAGAGTGCCCACATTTAGAATGTGAACATTCGCAAATCTGAGTTTATAGTATAGCATTCACAATTTTTTTTCTGTTTTCATTGGTAAACTCAGCATCTCTATTCAATCCTCTGTGCAATCAGCAAAAAAGAGGAAGACCCTTGAAAAGATGGATTGACACAGTGGGTCCAACAATGGGCTCAAACATAGCAATGATTATGAGGTTGGCACAGGACAGGGCAGTGTTTCGTTGTTTTACCTAGGGTCATTGAGTTGGAACAAACTCAATGGCACCTAACAACAACAACAAATGCAATCCTTAGGAGCCCTGGCAGTGCAGTTGTTATGGGCTTAGCTGCTAACTGAAAGGTTGGCAGTTCAAAACCACCAGACACTACATGGGAGAAAGATGTAGCAATCTGCTTCTATAAAGATTTACAGCCTTGGAAACCCTATGGTGCTGTTCTATTCATCCTATGGGGTCTCTATGAGATTGAATCAACTCCTTGTCAATGGGTTATGCAAACCTTGGGGTAACCATGAATTGGAATCAACTCAAGGGCAACTTGTTTGGTTTTGGTTGTATCCAATCCTTACCCAAAGGAAAGACCTGGAAGTTATCTTCAACTCCTCCTTCTTTCTTGTCCCTCATGTCCAATTACTCACTGATTCCTATCAAGTCTATCTCATTTAAACCTCTTTAAATTCCTTCCTTTTTTACATCCTTCCTGTCATTGCTTTTATATCAGCCCTTCATTATTTCTCATCTGGATAACTGAAACTCATAATCTAATATTCTATATCAGTTGCTATTCCTTCTGGGAGATTTTCTGCATTCCCTCTTCCCATCTCCAGCATCACCTGGTTATTACAACTCATTTTTAAGGCTTCACTGCTACAAAGAAAACTTTTCCTAAATTCCCAACACCCTCCCCAATTCTGAGACAGTTTTCTCTTCCCTCTTACATTTCCTATTTATACCTTTATCATAATACATATTTATATACTATTTAATATAGCTAGGTTTTTTTTTTTTTTTGCTTCAGACATAAGAACAAAAGAGCATGTCTTTTTATCTCTGTATCTATTCATGTAGCAAAATGCTTAATGTAGAAGGAACTCAATAAATGGTTGCTTAATAGTTATGTCATGTTAGAGTAACAGCACATTCGGAGACATTCTTTTGTCATCTGCTCTATGAAGATGAATAAATTTAAAAAAAGTAAGAGTTAGCTCAAAGCCATTACAAATAAAGAAGCAGAATTTTCAGAGTAAAGTTCTTTGACCTCTGTCCTTTACTGTGAACATCACACCAAGTGAAAGCATTCACACATTTTAAAACTAACATGTAGGGGCTTTACAAGTCTGCTCTCTGCACTTGAAGGCAAATACAGAGTTGCAGGATGGAGAAGCCTTTAGAAGGTTTATCCTAATTTAGTGTGAGGTATTAGTTTCACTACAACTTGGAGAGAAAATAATGGGGTTGTTCAAAGAATTGTGATCAATAGGTTAAAGACTCCCCAATAAGCTTAGATTCTCTCTCTCTCTTTCCGTCTTTATTTTGGTCCAAATCAAAATTCTAATTATCTATACTGCCTAGTAAAATGTTATATTTTCACATAAGTATCAAATTCATAAGCAACAGATCAGATTTATGGTAAATCTTAAATATCACATGATCACATACCTGCTCATATTCATTTCCAATAAATCCAGACATATTGGTTAGTTCCTACACCAACACAAAGATGCAAAGTACCAGAGAAGTAATCATTGATCCCAGTTTAAAAATTGTTCCATTTACCTGTAAATGCCTGTAAAAATTATAAAAAATGGTTTATATATCATAGGCCATAAACATTTTTTACCATTAATATTAAAAAAAATATATATTGCAGTCAAGTCAATTCCAACTCATAGTGACCAGATAGGACAGAATAGAATTGCCCCATAGGGTTCCTAAGGAGGGGCTAGTGGATTTGAACTGCTGACATTTGATTAGCAGCATAGCTTGCTGTTGCTCTTAACCACTGTGCTACCAGGGCTCTAGTATAGGTATAACTAACTAAAACCAACCCATTGCTGTTGAGTTGATTCCAACGCATAGTGACCCTATGAAACAGAGTAGAACTGCCACATAGGGTTTCCAAGGAGCGACTGGTGGTTTTAAACTGCTGATCTTTTGGATAGCAGCAGAGTTCTTAAGAACTATGCCACCAAGTCTCCTAGTACAGATATAAATATACATAAATTATAAAGCACTTAACCACTTTGCAACCAGGGGTCCTAAAAAGGTATATAGTAAGAAAAATTTAAAAACAGGTCATTCAGTAGAGTTATCAGAAACCAGTCAGAAAATAAATGTTTTTATAAATTAGTTATGCATTCTGAGACACAGGTTTAAGAAAAGGAAAATTATTGTTACAATGTTCTTTACCCCGTGTGTTTTTGTTTGGTTTTCATATTTGTTGAATATTAGAGTAATCTGTAGGAAGTAGATAAAACAAAATCTTATAAATAATCCATCATTTCTACACAGTCATCACTAATAATGTGTGCTTTGAGTCTCTTTCTTCTCATATCTCTCTAGTGTTTCATAAAGGACAAAGCATACTCTTTTAGGAGTTGTCTGTATGGATAATATTCAGAAGTGGAGGATTGGAGGTGGGGGGGTGGCAGGAGGAAGGCAGTGATAGGAGATTAATCCTGTGCTAAGTGTGAGATATAAGTTCCATAAATGACCAAATCCTGTAGGGATGAAAATACTGAGGAATCAGTGTAACCACCAAAGAGCGCATAATGGGAAGGCCAACAGACTGAGTAATAGGGTAATTTCATAGCTTATTACTTCCTGACTTCCAAGTCTGTGTTTCCTAGTGAAGTCTGTGATGGTTGTAGGGATGGATTGGTAGCTGTTCTTAAAGACCTGAAGCCAGCTCATCAAAGTTATAATCATAGGGGTATATATTAGATAATATCCTGATTTTTTTTTTTCAGTTAACACTATATGATAAGCATTTTCAATGGCATAACATAATCTTTATAAACCATTTACCTTATCTTTTAACAAAAATTCATCAAAGAGGCCTTATTCAACCCATAAATATTATCTACCTCTCTAGATTACGGAGGAAAATATTTGAAAAGTTGACTCCTTTCTTGATTAACCAAATTAAGTTTTCCTAAATGATAATAAACATTATATAAATATAATTTACATAAATTTATATTTATATAATTTATATTTTTATTTCTATAAATATAAATGTGGCGGCACAGTGGTTAAGAGTTTGGCTGCTAACAAAAAGTTCAAACGTACCAGCCACTCCTTGGAAAGCATATGGAGCAGTTCTACTCTGTCCTACAGGGTCGCTATGAGTCAGAATTGACTGGACAGCAATGAGTTTTTACAGGTTCAAATGATAATAAACATTTTGTAAATAAAAACTGTGACAAAGTATAAAACTGTGTTTTTTAATCAAAAAAAAAAAAAAACAATGTTATCTAAAATATAGGTAATTCCAAAGAGAGGCAGAGGCAGAGAAAGTGTTATCAGTAGACAAAATACACATCCTAGTGAAGTCCTTCAACCTCTGGCTCACTAAATTCAAAATGAGGCCAAGAGGAGCTGTGCTGTTGGAATTAATGAATGGTTCCCTACAACTCTGAAGGAAATGAAGGCTAAACAGTTATTGTTGGGTGCCATAGAGTCAATTCTGACTCGTAGCAACCGTATAGGACAGTGTAGCACTGCCACATATGGTTTGGAAGGTTCTGAGCTGTACGAAAGCAGATTGCCACATCTTTCTCCCGAGGAGCAGCTGATGAGTTCCAACTGCTGACCTTTCAGTTTGCAGCCAGTTGTTTACCCACTGCACCACCAGGGCTCTTTGGGCAAAATAGAGTTGAAAATCTAAAAAAGCCTCTCTTTTGCCCAAGCATCACTCTATACAACCATATAAATTCACTGAGTTTTACAAAGATGGTAAGTTTGGAGGCAATTACACTGCCCTCCTGGCACTCCTCAGTCATATTTTATTATGTCCTCACTCTTGGTGCTAGGGGTTTTCCCAGAAAATGTAATACTTCATATCCTTTAACTTTCTACTTTCCTAAATTCACTATTGAAATTTTCTTATGATATAACAGTTATCTTCAAGAATCTCAAGTGAAGAATCTGAAATTATACAGATCTAGAAAGCAGACGAAAATACTAGGTCACAGACAAAAGATCAGCACTGTAGATTCAGACACAGGCATGACTTTGAGCATATAGGTACGTTGTTGTGAGGTGCCTTTGTTTCCAACTTTTACAACAGAAGGAAACACTGCCCGTTCCTGCACCATCCTCACAATCATATTTGAGCCCATTGTTGCAGCCACTGTGTCAATCCATCTTATTGAGGTTAATCTTCTTTTTTGCTGACCCTCTATTTACCAAGCATGATATCCTTCTCCAGGGACTGGTCCCTTCTAATAACATGTTCAAATTATGTGAGACAAAGTCCCACCATCCTCGCTTCCAAGTAGTACTCTGGCTGTACTTCTTCAAAGACAGACTTGTTCATTCTTCTGGCGGTTCACAGCATATTTAATATCCTTTGCCAGCACCATAATTCAAAGGCATCATTCTTGGGTCTTACTTATTCATTATCCAGCTTTCACATGCATATGAGGTGATTGAAAATACCATGGCTTGGGTCAGGCGAAGCCTTAGTCCTCAAAGTGACATCTTTGCTTTTTAACACTTTAAAGGGGTCTTTTGCAGCAGATTTGCCCAATGCAATATGTCGTTTGAATTTTGACTGCTGTTTCCATGGGCATTGATTGTGGATCCAAGTAAAATGAAATCCTTGACAACTTCAATCTTTTCTCCGTTTATCATGATGTTGCTTATTGGTCCAGTTGTGAGGATTTTTGTTTTCTTTATGTTGAGATGTAATCCATACTGAAGGCTGTAGTCTTTGATCTTCATCAGTAAGTGCTTCAAGTCCTCCTTGTTTTCAGCAAACAAGGTTGTCATCATACTTACTGCAGATTGTTAAAGAGTCTTCTTCCAATCCTGATGCCATGTTCTTCTTCATATGGTCCAGATTCTTGTATTATTTGCTCAGCATACAGATTGAATAAGTAAGGTGAACAGATATAACCCTGACACACACCTTTGCTGATTTTAAACCATGCATTATCCCCTTGCTCTGTTCAAATGACTACCTTTTGGTCTGTGTACAGGTTCCACATGAGCACAATTAAGTGTTCTGGAATTCACATTTTTTGCAAAGTCGAATGATTTACATAGTCAATAAAATACTGGTAAACATCCCCACAACTGCACTGACTAATAAGCAACATTATGATAAATGGAGAAAATATTGAAATTGTCAAGGATTAAACTTTACTTGGATTCACAATCAATGCCCATGGAAGCAGCACAAGAAATCAAACCACATATTGCACTGGGCAAATCAGCTGCAAACAGCCTCTGTAAAGTGTTCAAGAGTAATGATATCACTTTGAGAACTAAGGTGTGACTGACCCAAGTCATGGTATTTTCAATTGCCTCATAGGCATGTGAAAGCTGGACAATGATGATGTTGGCAAAGAATACTGAATATACCATGGACTTCCAGAAGAACAAATGGGTCTGTGTTAGAAGAAGTACAGAAAGAATGCTCCTTGGAAGCAAGAATGTAGAGTCTCTGTTTTTGTGTACTATGAATATGTTATCAGGAGGGACCAGTCCCTAGAAAAGGATATCATGCTTGGTGAAGTAGAGGGTCAATGAAAAAGAGGAAGAGTCTCAATGAGCTGGATTGACAGAGTGGCTGCAACTATGGGCTCAAACATAGCAATGATTGTGAGGATGATGTGGGATCTGGCAGTGTTTTGTTCTGTTGTACATAGAGTAACTATGAGTCAGAAATGGCTTGACGGCACCTAACATCTTTCTGGTAGTCTCTGCTTTCAGCCAAGATTCATCAGACATCAGCAATGGTATCCCTCATCCCATGTCCTCTTCTGAATCTGGCTTGAATTTCTGGCAGTTCCCTGTCCATGTAATACTGCAACCATTTTTGAATTATCTTCAGCAAAATTTTATTTACATGTGATATTAATATTTTTCAATGATTTCAGCATTCTGTTGGATGACCTTTCTTTGAAAGGAGCACAAATATGGATCTCTTCTGTCAGTTGGCCAGGTAGTTATTGTGATGGTTAAGGTTGCCTGTCAACTTGGCTGTGCCATGATTCTCAGTGGTTTGGCAGTTATGTTAGGATGTAATTTGGCAGTCATGTAATGATGTAGTTATCCTCCATTTTGTGATATAATGTAATCCCCTCCATGATGTGATCTGATGTGATCAGCCAATCAGTTGTAAGGGGAGTTTTCTCAAGGCTGTGACCAGCATCCAATATATATCGACATCCTGGCAAAGCTTCTGGATTTGCTAGCTCTGGATCCTGCTGCATTCAGTTCCTCATACTCTGACCTTTGGTTCTTGGAACGTGAGCCAGCAACCTGCCAGATTGCCTGCAGATCTTGGGATTGGTCAGCCTCCACAGCCTATGAGCCAGCAGCCTGCCACCTGACTTGCTGGTCTTGGGTTCTCAGCCCCTGCTGCTACATGAGTCAGGAAAAACTTCCATGTGGATACCTGACCCACGGGCTTGGGATTTCCAGCCTCTACAACTGCATGAGCCATTTATTTGAGATAAAGCCTTCTCTCTCTCTTTCTTTATAGTACTTCGGACACATATTTTCCTTGTATTCTGTTCTCTTCATTCTCCCTTGCTCCCGAAGGGGTGAGACCACTGGAGTATCTTAGATGGCTTCTCACAAGCTTTTAAGACCCCAGATGCTGCTCACAAAGGTAGAATGAAGAACATTGTCTTTATAAACTGTGTTATGCCAATTGAGCTAGATGTTCCCCAAGACCATGGTCCCCACAGCCCTCTGCCTAGCAGTTCAGTCTCTCAGGGAGTTTGGATGTGTCTGTGGAGCTTCCATGACCTTTCCTTGTACAAGTTGTGCTGGCTTCCCCAGTATTGTGTACTGTCTTTCCCTTCACCAAAGTTATGACTTATCTATTGTCTATTTAGTATTCCCCCCCCCGACCCCTCTCATCCCTCATAACCAACAAAGATTTTTTTTTTGTGTGTAAACTTTTTCATGAGTTTTTACTATAGACGTCTCATACAATATTTGTCCTTTTGTGATTGACTTATTTCACTCAGCATAATGTCCTCCAGTTTTATCCATGAGATACTTCACAGATTCATCATTGTTCTTTATTGTTGCATAATACTCCATTGTGTGTATGTACCATAGTTTATCCATTCATCTGTTGATGGGCATCTAGGTTGTTTCCATC
>NW_004444167.1:1561972-1564883 GCF_000243295.1 Trichechus manatus latirostris | reverse complement strand
GTGAACAGTGCTGCAATGAACATGGGTGTGCATATGTGTGTTCATCTGACAGCTCTTATTTCTCTAGGATATATTCCTAGGAGTGGGATTGCTGGATCGTATGGTATTTCTATTTCTAGCTTTCTGAGGAAGTGCCATATCATTTTCCAAAACGGTTGTATTATTATGCATTCACACCAGCAGTGCATAAGAGTTCCGATCTCCCCGCAGCCTCTTCAACATTTGTTATTTCCAGTGTTTTTGATTTGTGCCAGTAATGCCAGGTTGAGATGGTATCTCATTGTGGTTTTAATTTTCATTTCTCTAATGGTTAGTGATTGTGAGCATTTCCTCATGTGTCTTTTGGTCACTTGAATGTCTTCTTTGGTGAAGTGTTCATTCCTTTTGTCCATTTTTTAGTTGGATTATTTGTCTTTTTGTTGTAGAGGTGTTGGATTGTCTTGTATAGATTTTAGAGATTAGAACTTTGTCTGACTTGTAATGTCCAAAATTTTTTCTCAGTGTGGAGGTTCTTTTTTTCACTCTTTTGGTGAAGTCATTTGATGAGCATAAGTGTTTAATTTTTAGAAGATCCCCATTATTTAGCTTATCTTCTGGGGTTTGTGTGTTGTTGGTTATGGATTATATCCTGTTATTGCTGTGTATTAGGACCTCTAGCATTGATCCTATGTTTCCTTCCATGAAATTTACAATTTTTGGCTTTGTATTTAGGTCTTTGATCCATTTCAAATTAGTTTTTGTGTATGGTGTGAGATATGGATCCTGTTTCATTTTTTTGCAGATGGACACCCCGTTTTGCCAGCACCATTTGTTAAAAAGACTATCCGTTTCCCATTTGATGGACTTCGAGCCCTTGTCGAAGATCAGGTGACTGTAGGTGGACAGATTTACATCTGGGTTCTCAAATCTGTTCCATTGGTCAATGTATCTGTCGTTGCACCACTACCATGCTGTTTTGACTACCAGAGCTGTACAGTAAGTTCTGAAGTCAGGCAGTGCGAGTTCTCCTACTTTATCCTTCTTCTTCAATAGAACTTTACTTATCCAGGGCTTCTTCCATTTCCAGATAAAGTGAATGATTAGTTTTTCCATCTCTTTAAAGAATGTTGTTGGTATTTGGATCGGGATTGCATTGTATTTGTAAACTGCTTTGGGTAGAATTGTCATTTTCACAATGTTGGGTCTACCTATCCACGAGCATGGTATGTTTTTCCATTTATGTAGACCAGTTTTCTTTAAGGTCTTTTACACCCCTGGTTAGATTTATTCCTAAGTATTTTTTTTTTAAGTGTTATTATAAATGGTACTGTTTTCCTGATTTCCTTTTCATGGTTCTCTTTATTGGTGTATAGGAATCCAATTGATTTTTGTATATTTATCTTGTATCCTGCTACTTTGTTGAATTTTTCTATTAGTTCCAGTAGTTTTCTTGTGGAGTCTTTAGGGTTTTCTATGTATAGTATCATATCATCCGCAAACAGAGACAGTTTAACTTCTTCATTACCAATTCGGATGCCCTTTATTTCTTTTGCTTGCCTTATTTCTCTAGCTGGGACTTCCAGCACAATGTTAAATAGGAGTGGAGATAAAGGGCATCCTTGCCTTGTTCCAGGTCTCAAGGAGAATGTTTTCAGCCTCTCTCCATTAAGAATGATGTTGGCCATAGGTTTTGCATAGATGCCTTTTGTTATGTTGAGAAATTTCCTATCTATGCCTATTTTATTGAGAGTTTTTGTCAGGAATGGATGTTGGACTTTGTCAAATGCCTTTTCTGCATCAACTGAGATTATCACGTGATTCTCTTCTCTCCTTTTATTTATGTGGTGGATTAGGTTGATTGATTTTCTAATGCTGAACCATCCTTGCATACCTGGTATGTGAATCCTATTTGGTCGTGGTGTATTATTTTTCTGATACGATGCTGAATTCTATTGGCTAGAATTTTGTTGAGAATTTTTGCATCTATATTCATGAGAGATATTGATCTGTAATTATCTTTTTTTGTGGTGTCTTCCCCTGGTTTTTGTATCAGGGTTTTGCTGGCTTCATAAAATGAATTCAGAAGTATCCCTTCCTTTTCTATGTTCTGAAATAGTTTGAGAGTAATACTGGTATAAGCTCTTCCCTGAATGTTTTGTAGAATTCTCCAGTGAAGCCATCTGGGCCAGGGCTTTTCTTTGTTGGCAGTTTTTCACATTACCTTTTCAATCTCTTCTCTTGTTTTGGGTCTGTTCAGATTTTCAACATCACTTCATGGTAGTTTGGGTAGGTAGTGTGTTTCTAGAAATTTATCCACTTCCTCCAGGTTTTCAATTTTTTTAGAGTATAGTTTTTCATAATATGCTGTTATAATCCTTTTTATTTCAGTTGGGTCTGTTGTAATGCCCCCATCTCACTTCTTATTTGGGTTATTTGCATCCTCTCCTGTTTTTCTTTTGTCAGTCTGGCCAGTGGTTTGTTGATTTTGTTGATCTTTCCCAAAGCACTGTTTGTTTTGTTGATTCTTTCTATTGTTTGTCTATTCTCTATTTCATTTATTTCTGCTCTGATCTTTATTATTTCCTTTCTTCCAGTGGCTGTGGGCTTCTTTTGCTGTTCACTTTCTATGTGTTCAAATTCTGTAGTTAATGTTTTGATTTTGTCCCTTTCTTCTTTTTTGATGTGTGCATCTATTGCTATAAATTGTCCTCTGGGAACTGCCTTTACTGTATCCCAAAGATTTTGGTATGCTGTGTTTTTATTCTCGTTTGATTCTAGGAATTTTTTGATTCCATCTCTGATTCCTTCTATTACCCACTGATATGTAAGCAGGGTATTATTCAGTTTCCATGTAATTGATTTTTTTCCTTGCTCTTTCTATTGTTAATTTCTACCTTGATGGCATTGTGGTCAGAGAAGATACTTTGAATTA
>NW_004444167.1:1555071-1561623 GCF_000243295.1 Trichechus manatus latirostris | reverse complement strand
GCTTAGTCATTATATAGTGTCCTTCTTTTTCTTTTATGGTGGATTTTATTTTAAAGTCTATTTTATCTGAGGTTAGTATTGCCACTCCTGCTCTTTTTTGGTAGCTGTTTGCATGATATATTTTCCTCTATCTTTTGATTTTTAATAAATTTATGTCTTTATTTCTAATGCATGTCTCTTGTAGACAGCATATTGATGGATCCTGTTTTTTTATCCATTCTGTCACTCTTCATCTCCTTATGGGTGCATTTAGGCCATTTGCATTCAGTGTAATTATTTATTGCTGTCATTTTTGTAGTGCTTTTTTCTGTGGTGCTGAAGTTTTCTTTGTTCCTCTTACTCTCCTGTGCTGAATTTCTTTTGTTTGTGGGTTTTTTTTTTCATTTCTTTTGTTTTTGTAGGTTTTGTTTTTACTGAGACTTTATGTTTTTCTTCTTTATTTTGCTGAGTAGATTTGTTAACTTTCTTTTTGGTTACCTTGAAGTTTACCTTCATCTTCCTAGGTTTGAACCAGCCTATTATTACTAGTTAACGGCTTGCTTTCTTCTCCATTAGAAGGTTCTGTACCTACACCATTTATTCCCTCTTTTATTGTTCTGATGTTTTTGTCATTGACAGATTAACCTCTCTGGTTTCCTGTTGTAATTCTTTTGGTTTTGGATAGTCCTTCAGAGTTCATTTCCTTGGTTGTTATCTGGCTTTACAATCCTGCATCCTAGATTTAGCCTGTGGTCTGATGTTGTTTGTTCTCAGATTGAAGGACTCCATTTAGTGTTTCTTGTAACTTTGGTTTGGTTTTTACACAATCCCTTAATTTCTGTTTATCTGGAAATGACCTAATTTTACCATCTTATTTGAATGAGAATTTTGCAGGATATATTATTCTTGGCTGACAATTTTTTTTTCTTTTAAGGTTTTATTTATGTTATCCCATTGCCTTTTTGCCTGCATGGTTTCTGCCGAAATAATCTGAGCTCAGTCTTATTGTTTTTCCGCTGTATGTGACTTTTTGTTTTTCTTGAGCTGCAATCAGGATTCTTTGTTTGTCTTTGGTTTTAGCAAGTGTGATTATGATATGCCTTGGTGATTTTCTTTTGAGGTCTAGCCTATATGGGGTTCATTGAGCATCTTGGTGCTCAGCTTTTCATCCATCATGATATTGAGCAAGTTTTCTGTCAGCTGTTCTTCGATGATCTTCTCTGTGTTTTCTGTTTTCTCCCCCTGTTCTGGAAATCCGATCACTCTCCACTTTGCTTCTGATTGTATTCCACTTCATTCTCAGGGTTCCTTCAATTTTTCTTTGTTCTTTTTTGTGACTTTTTCTCAGAGTTGTATCCAAGTGTTTGTCTTTAATTTTGCTGATCCTGTCTTCCATCATTTCAAACCTGCTCCTCACCCTTTCTATGATACTGTCCATTTCTGAAATCTTGTTGTTTACCTTTTGGATTTCTATTTGTTGTTTTTGTATGACTTCTAGTTGTGAATTTATTTTATCATCTTATTCCTGTATTGTTTGCTTGAATTTTTCCATTTCTTGTCTGTATTTTCTGTGATTAGTCTATATTTTCCTCACTTTTGTCTCCTTTTTGCTTCAACTCTGGGATAATTCTGAATATTAGAGATTTGAATTCCCTATGAGGTAGTTCTAGTGTCTTTTCTTCTACTGGAAAGTCATTTGGTGTTTTATTTTCGACACCTACTGGAACCATCCTGTCCTGTTTTTGTATATGTTTTGTTATTGTTGGCCTTCTTTGAGGTATTCAGTAGTTATTGCCCTCATTTATTGATTGTAGATTTGTTAGTTTCATCCTGCTTTTTTGTTTTATTTGGTTATGTCTGAGCAGGCAGGCTGTGTGTTCTTTGTTGTTTACTCATCTGTGGACATGATACTTTTCATTTTTTTCTCCAATGGGCAAGGTCAGTCACTCAGTTATGGTACGGCAGGGCAGGTCCAGCTGAAGGGGAATTGTTGGGATGGGTTTTTTGTGACATGTACTAGGGCCAACAGGGCAGGCCAGGAATCCATACAGGGCAGGTTCTGGTAGGTTGTGCTGTTCTGATTGGGAGTGTGATGTTCAGCGCACAGTGCAGGTAGGCAGGAAGGAGTGTGGAGATTGTTATGTGTGGAGGAAAGTGGAGAGAGGAACAGGAGCCAAAAACATACACACAAGCAAACAAACAAGAAAAAATAGTGCTAAGGGAGCCTGCTGTTGGAGTGGAGAGATGAGAGACTGAGAAATGGAGAAAAACAAAAGAAAAAAGAAAAATGGTAAAATAAAAAAATTAATAAATAAAAATTAGAGAGGAAAAAAATAAAAGTCCCCAGGGATCTCACTGGTGTAGCTGCTAGGACTGCAGAAGTTGCTCCCAGCCTGTGAAGTACCACCTGGCTAGAAGGGGTAGAGGTGTCACACAGCACCAGGTATTCAGGAGACAGGAGGAGAAGGTAAATATAGAGAGATGAGAAACTAGAAATGAAAAAAGACAAAAAGGGAAAAAGAGAGAAGTAAACAAAACAAATAAACAAAAAAAAAAAAAAACCCAAAAAAAGAAAAATGAAAAAAAAAAAAAACGAAGAAAAAAGAAATGCCCCCAGGGATGTCACTGTGCGTCTGCTCAGAGTAAGGAAGTAAATCCCAATCTGTGCAGTACTGCCCATCCAGAAGGGGCTCCCAATCCGAGAAAACAATAAGAAAATAAACAAACAAACAAATCAAAACAGAAGAAATCAGAACAAACAAAGAAATAAGAAAACCCCGGGGGTCCCACTAGCATGGCGGCACGGGGCGGGAAGCAGTTTTACAGTTGAGAGGTGTTTCACAGCCTTTCAGGAAGAAGCAAAGATGGCACATGGAGCCAGGTATTTGAGAGGAAGTAGGGGGAGGTGGTGAGAGGTAAGGAAGAAATCTAAAGAAGCAGAAAAAAACAACACCAGCAGCAAACAAATGACACTCAGGGAGTCATACAGTGCAGGCGAGTGGAATCCATGTGACACTGGGGTGAAGCCAGTGTTTCCCGGCCAATAGACTGTGGCCACAGGAAGCAGAGGAGGCCAAGTGTGGGTGAAGAAGGGTGGGGGGTGGGAAAGCATATATCTCTGGTTACCACTTGCTCTGTCACCTGCTGAAAACTCCATGAAGCTGCTTTCTTGTATCCCCAGTTCACTGATCTCCGATAGGAGTCCAAGATGTTGGATCCATGCTGCAGTGGCTGATAGGGGGTCTCTGCATGTATCTCTCCTTGCTTTCTGTTCTCAGTCAGTGTCTTATTCCATTCAGTGCTTGGCTGAGTTCTTTATCTCTTCATTTTATGTTTAGGGCTTCAGGATTGACGTGTACCTCTGTTGGACTTAGTTTTTTGGATCTTTGCTGTAGAGGGATGGCATGGTGCTTCTGTCTATAGCACCAAGTTGCCTGGAACCCCCCTTCCTTTTTTATATTACTCTGTCAATGGGATTGATATATATAATTGTGTATGTTACCCATGGCCTTTTCCAAAACTCGTCAGGATAGAGAGCAAGATCTACTGCTAGGAATGTGTAGTTTGAAAATTCTGAATTGTAGGAATAATGCCTTTCTCTTACTCTTCACCACACTGATAACACAGACCTACATACAAACATTACCGAGTTTTTATCTAAAAATTTAAAAATTCATTTCTGATGGGATTTTTTTAATAACACTGAGGTACACTAAGTTTCTAAAAATCTCAACAAATTGGGATTGATGTGAAAATTAATATTAGGATGAGATGAAAATGACAATATAAAAAATGTTAAAAGAATAATATGTTAGGCAATTCTGGGATTGTCGCTTAAGGATTCGTTTACAGAGCCATCTAAACATACCTGTATGCTCTGAAACCAGTGAGCATTATATAGAGGTCTTTCTTCAATAGTTAAAAATCACAGGTCTGGAAAATATAGGTAAAAAATGAAGTGACTCCTCTGCTATTATCTTTAATAATCAACTGGAGACCTGACAAAAATTCCTTTGAACTGGAAGCTGAAATTTCTACAGACCACTTTGGCTACTTTATGCCACTGAAATTACAGGCAAAGAAAGGAGATATTCTTCCAAGTGAGGTGCTGGATTCTGTTATAAAGAAGAAGCAGGGTTTCTACCACTTATTGGGAAGGGTATATCTGGAATCCAGTTATTACCTAGAGCACCACTTAGCACATTTTGTTCAATAGTAAAAAATAAAGAGAAGATATGACAATGCAATATATGTGGTACCACAAATGTCACAGACTCTTCAATAAATATGATTTGGATCTTATCAGATGAAGAACTATGACAAGCTAAGTTAATAGCTGCTGACAAGGAAACAGTAATCTAAGAACCAAAAAAAAAAAAAACCCATTGCCATCAAGTTGATTCTAACTCATAGCGACCCTACAGGACAGAACAGAACTGCCCTATAGGGTTTCCAAGAAGTGCCAGGTGGATTTGAACTGCCACATTTTGGTTAGCAGCCAAATTCTTAACCACTACACCACCAGGATTTCCAATCTAAGAAAGAAAGTGTAAATAAAAACTATGACCATGTGGCTGTATGACTATATTACTGAAACCAAAAATCAAACCCGTTGCCTTCGAGTCTATTCTGACTCATAGCAACCCTATAGGAAAGAGTAGAACTGTCCCATAGGGTTTCCAAAAAGCACCTGTTGGATTCGAACTGCCGACCTTTTGGTTAGCAGCCGTAGTTCTTAACCACTATGACACCAGGGTTTCCATGACTGTATTAGCTATATATGTTATGTATCTTTTCTTTTTTGCTATGACATGTATATATCTGTGTATAATAACCTTTCTTTTTTCTTTTCACATTCCCCTACTATCTAATATAAGGTTTCATTAATAATGGTTAACCAGTAATTCAATACCTAGGTTACAGGATAACTGAGGGGAAAGTAAGTGAGCTGGAAAAGCAGTAAGAATAATTCCAGGGTGGATAAGTGATATATGGGACTTTGCATTGGCCTTTTAGGTAAGGGGAATTGTATTATGCTAGGCAGAAGAGAGGTATTGTTATTGTCTTTGTCTGGAAGTTAAATATGGATCAAAGGTTGTTCACGGCTGCTGAGATGACAAAGAGGTGAACTGTGTTGTATTGTCTGTTGACAAGTCAGTATGACCATAACCTTATTCTAAGGTCTCTTTGAACACGAAATAGAAGCCAGGAACTGCGTTTCCCAAAATCCCTT
Source organism: Trichechus manatus latirostris (assembly GCF_000243295.1). NCBI lineage: Eukaryota > Metazoa > Chordata > Mammalia > Sirenia > Trichechidae > Trichechus > Trichechus manatus. Next base: position 1,556,411 of record NW_004444167.1, on the reverse strand, counting down.
TCACAGTGACTTGAGATTAGAAAACGCCAGTGAGAAACACTCACTTGAGATTCAGAGGCTAAAAATAGAAAATGGCATAGTTTCTGGAGGCAATTGTAACTAGATGTATCATCAGGTGTGTGATTCACAGCAGTTTCCCAGTGAGCCCTATAATCTATTCACTTTGCTGCTGCTGACAAAGATAATAGGTGGGAGTTTTCCTGGTATCTTTATAAATTCAAAATATTTTCAGCAAGCTCTGAAGAACCACCCAATTTGTTATTTCAGGTTAAGAGTATCAGGGGTGGCTTTCCTGACCTTTGCTTACCTTGCTCTTCCAATTACTGGGTAAGTTCTTAATTCTCCATATTAATTTATTCAATATGTGGAATAAAGTGGCTTCTGTTAGCTGACCAGTATATTCCAGTAAACACTTTACAGAAGTTGCTCACACTACCTTTGCCAGAACACTTGCAAGGAAAGGTGAGAAACACTGTCCTTTGCAGATTGGCCAAAGGCCAGCTAAAAACCAAGGGTTCTGTTACTAAGGAACAAGATACTCATGTTAACTCGAAGTATCTGTCTCAGCTTGTATAATCCAATTTTGTTTTGATCATCACTTTTAGTCTAGTGATTTCCTTTAAGCCATTCCTCACAGCACTATATTGGGAGGGCATGACCCTCAAACATAAGAAAATCAGCACAGATCTATATGTGAGAAATTTTTTAATGCTATGTTCCAAATGCTTGGCTGCTAACCAAAAGGCTGCAGGTTTGAGTTCACCTAGAGGTGCCTCAGTAGAAAAGCCTGGCAATTTACTTCTGAAAAATCAGCCATTGAAAATCATATGGGAGCACAGTTCTACTCTGACACACATGAGGTTGCCATAAGTTGGAGTTCACTCAAAGGCAACTGGTATGTTCTTGAACCCAAATGGATTTTGTTGTTTTAGTTTGGTTGCCCCTATTATTTTATTCAAATGTCTTTTTTTGACCTCATCAAATGTACAGATACATGAGCATTACCTTACACCTTCCTGAGACTCACTTTCTTCAACTACTAAATATAAATAGTAACATTTTTGCTCCGTTAACTGTATGTTTTAACAATAAAATGTGATAACAGATATAAAAAAATATTTTGTGATTGACAAAGCCCTACACAAGTGTAAAGGACTAAAATCAGTGTTCCATTAGTGTTTGCACCAAACTGTTCTACTGATTCATTTCACAGAGGTTCTTGTCTCAGAAGGAGAGTAGATCTCTACATGGCCCTTGCAGTACTGTGAAATGGATAAAGTTGCCTTCTTTTTTTTTTTTTTTTTAATATTTTATTGTACTTCAGGTGAAGGCTTACAGAA
>NW_004444167.1:1520422-1554781 GCF_000243295.1 Trichechus manatus latirostris | reverse complement strand
AATCTCACAACACATCAACAATATCCTTACTCTACTTTGTGTTCCCTATCATCAGCTTCCTACTCCCCTTCTGCCTTCTGGGCCTTATCACTGGACTCCTGTACCTCGTTTAAGGTTGCCTTCTTTTTGCAATTTCTTCTGGCATCTTTAAGGAAATGGGGGAAAAGAGGTCAACTGAGTAACGTTTCCCACAACACGAAGACCATAGCAAGTATGTTTCTGCCACTGGTAATGCTGCTTGTGAAACTTAGCATTCATGATCAGTGCTTACTGGCTGACAGCTGGGATTTACAATACTTGTAGCTAAATCATAAGAGCAGCTGAAAAGCACAGGCCATCTGCTCCAGGTGTGCACTGAAATACCCTCAAATTCATCAAATACATTGTTGGCAGCCATTAACAAAACATTTGGCAGTGTGAGTCCTCATTGGTAGTCCCATTTGGGGTTAGCTCCAAAAATGTATCACTAGGCGTTGGATTTATTCATAGGAAATGATCACTGTCCTCAATCAGCATTTTCTGATACAGTGTTGTTCACATGGCAACGTCTATCAGACCCCATGGAAGCTGATGACCTGGCACATCTTGGCTTTGCACCTTATCTGTCTGGACTGGACATTTATTGAATAGGTGCTTGCACTGCAGACAGAAATTTATTTATCTCATTACAGTCTATTTGCATTGACTTCATAGCTACAAAAATAGCCAGAGTTCACAATAAACCCTGAGCTCAAATTTCCAAGGAGCTGAAGTTTACATTTACAGTTAATTTTTGCTTTACTTAAGTGCATATATCTACTTTGTACAGTCAAGCTATGACTATCATATATTTCATGCAATAAAGATGTCCAAGGTGCACCTGACCCAAGCTATGATATTTTCATGATATTTTGTGAAAGCTGGACAATGAATAAGGAAGACCAAAGAAGAATTGATGCGTGCGAATTTATGGTGTTGGTGAAAAATATTGAATATATGCCAAAAGAATCAACAAATCTGTCTTGGAAGAAGTACAGCCAGAATGCTCCTTAGAAGCAAGTATGGCAAGACTTCGTCTTACATACTTTGGACATGTCCTTGTCGAAGGACATCATGCTTGGTAAAGTAGATGGTCTGCGAAAAAGAGGAAGACTCTCAATGAGATGGATTGACATAGTGGCTGCAACAATGGGCTCAAGCATAGCAACAATTGTGAGAATGGCAAAAGACTGGGCAGTGTTTTGTTCTGTTGTACATAGCGTCGCGCTGAGTCAGAACCGACTCCACAGCAAGTAATAACAACAACTGCTCTAACTTACTCTTCCTCTCCTTTGTAAATATAAACAACAATAGTATACAGATGTATGCACTTATTGCTTGGCAAGCCCTGAAAAATCTCCCCAAAACAGGGATTTTCTAGTAAAAGTTGTGTTGAAAATACAGGTAAAAATAGGAGGCTTAAGCCTAGAAGAAGAACGGGGCATCAGGAATGGAGGAAGACTCATTAACAACCTGTGTTATTTAGATGACACAACCTTGCTAGCTGAAAATGAAGTGGACTTGAAGCACTTACTGATGAAGATCAAAGACCACAGCCTTCAGTATGGATTACACCTCAACATAAACAAAAATCCTCACAGCTGGACCAATAAGCAACATCATGATAAACGGATAAAAGATTGAAGTTGTCAAGGATTTCACTTTACTTGGATCCACAATCAACACCCATGAAAGCAGCAGTCAAGAAATCAAAAGACATATTGCACTGGGCAAATCTGCTTCAAAAGACCTCTTTAAATAAGTGTTTAATACCAAAGATGTCACCTTGAGGACTAAGGTGTGCCTGACCCAAGCCATGGTGTTTTCAATCGCCTCATCTACATGCAAAGCTGCACGATGAATAAGGAAGACTGAAGGAGAACTGATGCCTTTGAATTACGGTGTTGGTGAAGAATATTGAATATACCATGGACTGCCAAAAGAACAAACAAATCTGTCTTGGAAGAAGTACAACCAGAGTGCTCCTTAGAAGCAACAAGTCTAGAACTGTGTTGTAGCCCATCACCACATGTGCTTATTATGCACTTGCAATTTGGCTACTTCTACTAAGGATCTAAAATTTTAATTAAATGAATTGTAAATAATTTTAATTTAGAAACTGAAATTGCATAAAATATTTTTCCATTAAACACGCTTTAACCATTGAAAAGATAGTGTCCAAATTGAGTTATACTGTAAGTATAAAATAAATACCAGGTTTTGAACGTATGAAAAAAAAAATGTAAAACTTTTGAATAATAATTTCAATATTGATTACATTTTGAGCTGATTATGTTTTTGGATATATTGGGCTAAATAAAATATATTATTAAAATTAATATCTCTTGTTTTTTTGTTTAAATGTTCCTTAATGGGTCAGCTATATAGTTTAAAATTAGATATGTGACATTGTATTTTTATTGAACATCATTGCAAAAAGATAAGTCAACAAAGCTCCCTCTCTCTTGATCTCTGCCTTTATTCTCAGTCCCTTTAAACTCCTATGTATCACCCCACACAAGAATCCCAATTGCTTCCCCTCTTCATCTTCCTGATTTTGTTCAGACACCTGCACCATGTAACGGGGATATCCAAAATTGTCTCAGAACAGGGAGTGTTTCTGACCCCCTGCCAAAAAGATGGACAGCATATGCAGAAATATGTAGACCCCATAACAATCTGTTTGTATGTGGAGGAGTAGGATTAAGGCAGAAAGAAATTGCTTCTGGATATCCCAAATTTTACAGAAAGGCTTTCCCTACAAAATATTTTTATAAATAAAGTTATGATTTTTAAGTTGTTTTACTGCCAAATTTTGTTTCACATACTTGATAGATTGAAAAGCCTTGTTATAAATTGTTTAAGAGACCTATCTAAGCCTTTAATATTATTTAAATGGGACCATACATACTGAGTTGTAACAAAACAGTTACTAATAATCTTCTAGAATGATTACAACCAATTCCCATGATAAAAACACTCCATACTTCCATATGTAGTATTTCCTGGATAAATTTTAGAAAGCTTTTATTTATAAAGTTCATTTGGGACAGCTAACAATAATAAGGATGCATTAAAAAGTAGATGCTCAGCTGCTTATCAAAAGGTTGGAGGTTTAAGTCTGCCCAAAGGTGACTCAGAAGAAAGGCCTGGCAATCTACTTCCAAAAATCAGCCACTGAAAACCCTATGGAGCACTGTCATACTCTGACATACGAGGTCACCATGAGTTGGAATCCACTGGAAGGCAACTCGCGTGTGGGCGTCTGTGCCTGTGTGTTGATTTTCCTTGTTAATATCATAATTACATTTTAGGAAAGAGCCTAAACATTTATGATTAAATAGTAGTTGTGTAAGGCAAAGTCAGATTATTTAATAACAAAATAACAAAACCCATGATTTTCAAACTGTGCTATGTGTAATTTTCCAGATTCTCAGGATGCGGGGAAATGCCTGTTGTGAGACTAGATCGGAGCAGGCACTGGTTTCCTGGATCCCTCTTAAACCGGAAAACCAAACTTGTTGCCATGGAGTTGAGTCCCACTCACAGCAAGCCTATAAGACAGAGTAGAACTGCCCCATAGGGTTTCCAAGGTTGTAATCTTTACGGAAGCAGACTCCCATATCTTTCTCTCTCAAAGTCACTGGTGCATTGAAACTGCCGAGCGCTTAACTCTTGCACCATCAGGGAACACTCCTTCTACCGCTTATTTCAGAGGGGTTCATATGTTAGTGGAGAGGGTGTAAGACACAGGTTGAAAGTACAGACTTTGAAATCAAATTAATTTGTGTTTCTATCCTGACTGTGCCACTGTGGTGGGGGTTCTAAGGCAGTTTTCTCGCTGGAAAAACTGTAATGACAGCATCTACCTCACAGTAGTCTCTGAGGGTTCTTTTAGACAATATATGTAAACGTATGTAAAGCACTTAGCTCATTACTGGGCAAAGATTAATTTCTCAGTCTAAAATAGCTATTATAGTTTACCTAATTTTAGATTTGCCTTTTTTGGAAAGATTTAGTTTGATTTTAAGAGTTCCAAGATGAACTGTTTTAAAATCTCTAATTTGGATCCCATTAATTTTTGTTTTAGATTTTATACTTGATTAAAAACTGCATACATATATAAAGTAGAAAACCTAAATAAGACATCCTTTCAACCGTGTGGATGAGTATGATCAGAGCGATCAGTCTAGAGGTCTTGTAAGTAGTAGCATTTATTTACATTTAATGTGAGACTACAACCTAACCCAATCCTTGTCATGGATTGAATTGTGTCCCCTCAAATTATATGTCAGCTCGGTTAGGCCATGATTTCCAGTATTGTGTGGTTGTACTACAGTTTGTGATTGAGATTTTCCTATATGATGTAAACCCTAATCTTGGCCTGTGGTTAATGAGGCAAAATTAGATTATGTTAAAGAGGATTACCATGGGACTGTAACACCCTTACTAAGGTCACATCCCTGATCCAATGTAAAGGGAGTTTCCATGGGGTGTGGCCTGTAAAACTTTTTAATCTTACAAGAGATAAAAGGAAAGGGAAGCTAGCAGAGAGTAGGGGACCTCATACCACCAAGAAAGCAATGCTGGGAGTAGAGCGCATACTTTGGACTTGAGGTTCCTGCACAGAGAAGCTCCTAGACCAGGGACGATTGATGACAAAGACCTTCCCTCAAAGCCGACAGAGAGAGAAAGACTTCCCCTGGAGCTGATGTCCTGAATTTGGACTTGTAGCCTACTAGACTGTGAGAGAATAAATGTCTCTTCGTTAAAGCCATCCACTTGTGGTATTTCTGTTATAGCAGCACTAGATGACTAAGATACTCCTTGACCAATAACACCAGCCAAACTGTGAGCTGAACAGTCACAATGTGGTCACTTCAGGGAAAACTGCCCTTGTTAGTTCTCAAAATAGATAACAGAAAAAAACTATAAATAACAGCATGAACAAATTTTAATTCAAGTCTCTACCAGTTTTCCTTTCTGTAGGTTTCTTCTCAACATCCATGTAGAAGATCTCTGAGAGTCCTGAAGTAAACTGAGAATCCAGAAGTTGTATTCATTTATCATCTTTCTGCCAAAATAGTTACTTTGTGCTTCCAGACACTCATCCCATCACTTGTCATTATCCCTGCCCCTGAGCCTTGCGAATGCTATGATTCTCACCTGGATTGCCCCTTTTAATTACCTTCCAATTACTAAAACCTCTTTCTTCAAGACAACTGAAGTTCCATGTTCTTCATAAAAGTTTCTTTGATGGCTGTAACTAATCTCATCTCTATGAATTCTATGAATTGTTCTTACAATGCTACAAATTCAGTCCTTATTCAGTTTTCTCCTTGTTGTGTGTATTCAGATTACCTTCCAACTGTATTGCAGTTTCCTTAAGGGCATGGTTATGAGCATATTCTAGAGATAGAATAAATGTTTGCCAATTAATTTCTCATCAAAGGCTTCAAGCCAACCATTAATCTAAGGAGCAGAACTGACACCAGTGGAAGGCTCTTGTATTAGCAGGCTATAGATATTAAACCAGTTTTCTATGCTGCAAGGCCTGTTTCAAACTCATAATACTCAGATACAAACACAACAAAAAGTTTGGTGTTTGCTATGGTAATCTCCTAGTATCATATATCTATTCTAAATTTCATCCTAATTACTTGGATTCAACCCAAAGATACATTGGAGAGGCATCTCATCACAGGATTAAAAAAAAAAAAAAAGAATGTACTTTCCCCAAAACCTTTCTGCTCTCAATACTTTTACTAGTTCCTAATGCCAATCAAATAGACAACAGCTGACTTTGCCACCCTCAATCGTACTTCTTGGAAATTGGTAAAATAATAGTATCCCTAGCTTAGACAGATTTATTTCATTGGCAAGAGATCATTTAAGGTCTAGCTTGCCAATAGAAAAATAAATAAATAAAACTGACCTAGAGCCTCCACAAAAATAGTTTTTAGAGTCTCCAGAGTTAGGGGGTGAAGTTCCACTTGTTACCTGGCCATCAGGGTGCAATCTTTCTGTTTTCAGCTATATGCCAAATCTCTTGTGTGCCAATAGCCAAGGAGTGGAGAACTCCATGGATACTTGATTTTGCACTAAAATCACAAGAGCAACCCTATTTTTTTGTGATGTATCTGATATTTCTGTTGTTAATAATGATCTCCTTTAGTGAAAATAAAGGAACCTCTTCATGTTTAAGTTACAGTCATTAAGGATGGTTTCTTTGGTTTTAAACAAATTCATAAGAAGAAAAGTTATTCTACGTGGTCTAGAAGGGGAAGGATAAGTGAAATTATAAGACTTGGATCTAAGGTGGTTAGGAGAGAATAAAGCAGATCTTTGTTATTTTTCAGGGTCTCCTCTAGGGATGGGAGTTCATGGATGGCGCAAACAATTAAACATTCCATTACTGACTGAAAGGTTGATGGTTCAAATACCCACAGGGGCATTTCGGAAGACAGGCCTGATGATCTGCTTCTGAAAGTTCACAGCCTTGAAAACCCTACTAAATGTAGTTCTCCTCTGCACATATGGAGTTGCTATGAGTCAGAACATACTCAATGACAACTCACAACGTGTTTGGTAAAATCTACAAATGAGTGTAGGGTGCGGGAAAGGATTTCTCTGTACCCTTGGTCCTACTCTGTTTTACATACAGTTTATTGTGTCTTTTCCCTAGTTCTTTATTAGACTACAGATTTCTTGAACAAATATTTTTCATTATATTTATTCAGTTCCTATTATGTGCCAGAACTATTCTAACTGAATTATCTTTTTTGTATTACTTTACTCGTTTTGAATTTTAATATTATTTTACACTTAAAATATTTCAGCACTATAGGATTATTCTTTTAATATCACTTTTTACTTTACAATATCATAAATGTAGATGATGTAAGAAATAGCCTAATATCTGTGGGAATAATAAAATAGATCATATGAATTATTTGATATCAATGTTTTTTATGTCCTGTCTCCCTTCTTCATAAAAATACAGTGCAAAAGTTGCTCGTGTATTTGCCATTTCATTTTTTCTTTGGATTCCGAATGAGAAAATGAAAATTTTACGTATATAACATACCTTTCTTTATTTTCAGAAAATCTCTCTGCTTTCAATGCCATTTACGCCATTTATCAGTGCACTACTTATAAAACACGGTTATTCACTTGCATTATTATTATTCTTTGTTATCCATAGAGCTTCTGCTTATATAATCAGAACTGATTCTCATCGGAGAAGAGGAAATAAAGAATGTCTTGCTTAAATTGAAGATGAATAACAAACAGCTTTTCTGAAGCAGTGAGTGTTCAGAGATACTATTTCATGGGCATGTTATAATAAAATGTGAGGGATTGAAAGGTTTTCCAGGAGTTAGTGTGTGTGTTTTGCCAGTGAACATGATTTGTTCTGTATTTCCTGGGATATCTCAAGCACAGACAAGAAAGTGTCAAACATTGCAAGTGGAAACTGCAACTAAAGTAAGAGTCCACATAAGATATGTTTGTGATTACCTGGAGTTCTAATGATATTTTGAAGGACAAAGAACAAATTTGGAATGGAATATTTACCCAACTTTCTATCCCTAACCATCAAACATAACATGAAATATCTTCCTCTATATTTTGCTAGTTTTATTTTGCTACTCAAATTTTCACCATAAATTCAGTTTAATTGAAGTATCTGATATTATTCTTTTAAAAAGGATTTATCTTGGTTCTTCCTATTAGAATATTATTATTATATATTATTATTATTAGAATATTAAGTATAGTGGGAGTATGTGTTTGTGTGTGTGTGTTCATACATATTGACAGATAGATTTGTATATTTATATATATTATTTGCCAGTTTTCTAATATATATTTATTAAGTATCTTTTACACGCCCCTTCTCAGTTCTTTGTGTGAAGGAGAGTTATGACAATTCTAGTTGTTCCTAACACAGTGTGAATTAATTTAATTATCTTAGTTTCCTCCCACGGTGAGGGTGGCTATATAAATTTTTATACAAAGTAGGAAAAATTTTATAATGTTAAATGGAGTTATTATTAATTATGCTGTAACTACAGGAATAAACTGCATCTGTTTAAGGTAAAGTGGGATGTAAAATTACCTTATCCATAGTTCTGACTGAGTGAAACTGAGGTAAAGTTTTTATTGGTGAAATGAAAGCCAAGTAACATTAAAAGCAGAAGTAGTTGGGATATACCAAGGCCCTTCCTAAAAACAAAGGTTGAAATTTGAGATTTATGATAGTATAGCAGTTCTGCAAGTAAAGGGTATTAAGAAACAAGGTATGGGGAAACATTAAAAAAAAAAAAAAGGAAGATAATAAAGAACTAAAAGATAGGACCTAGGGGGAGGTTGCAATGGTATGAGATGGCATTAAGGTAAAGGAGAAAAGGATTATGGATCTGCATCATACCACAGCAACTCCAAGCCATAGGGTTCCAAAGGGGGTATCTGCCAAGGAAAACATAGCAGCATTTTATCATGATCTGAGCATGTGTTTGAAAATCTAATGCAGACTTTCCTGTAGTCTGAACTGAGTCATAAGATGCAGGTCTTTCCTAAATTTCTTCTGAAACAGGTTCATACAAAGGGCATTTTTTAACCCTCTCCATCAGGCCATGCATAAGGAGAGAGATACAGACAGCAAAGGAGAGGTCCCCTGCCTGTCCTTCTGTCCAGTGGTGCAGAGGAGGACAAAACTACCACATAGCCAGCATGGTGGCTGCACTTCTAGCCTCACTGGGAGAGAAGAATAAGCAGAGAGAAGATGGTCAAGCCTGCCTCAGGTCCACTTACAGTTTAGCAGCATGGAAGAAAAATGCTAGAGGAACAAGCATTGAATAAGAGTTATCCACATATTCATGATATTTTAATATACAGTGAATTCACTGTCTGGTACAAATGTACCTATTAATTTATATAGTTAAATCATAAACTGGCAAGTCCTATATATTAATTTCCTAGGGCTGCAGTGGTTAAGAATTATGGCTGCTAATCAAAAGGTCGACAGTTCGAACCCACCAGCTGCTGCTTGGAAACCGTCTGGGGAGGTTCTGCTCTGTCCTATAGGGTTGCTATGAGTCAGAATCCACACAACAGCAGCTTTCCTTTTTTTTTTTAGGGCTGCTGCAAAGAACCACAAGCTGAGTGGCTTATAATAACAGAAATTTATTTTCTCTTAGTTCTGGAGGCTAGTAGTCCAAATTCAGCAGTGCAGCAGAGCTGTCATGGATTGAATTTTGTCCCCCAAAAATATGTGTATCAATTTGGCTGGGCCATGATTCCCAGTATTGTGTGATTGTCCACCATTTTGTCTTCTGATGTGATTTTCCTATGTGTTGTAAATCCTATCAGTATGACATTAATGAGATGGATTAGTGGCAGTTATGTTGATGAGATGTGTAAGATTAGATTGTGTCTTAAACCAATCTCTTATGAGATATAAAAGAGAGAAGTGAGCAGAGATACAGGGGGACCTCATACCACCAAGAAAGCAGCACTGGGAGCAAAGCAAGTCCTTTGGACCTGGGGTCACTTTGCTGAGAAACTCCTTGACCAGGGAAGATTGATGACAAGGACCTTCCTCCAGAGCCAAGGGAGAGAGAAAATCTTCTCCCGGAGCTGATGCCCTGAATTCAGACTTCAAGCCTCCTTTACTGTGAGAGAATAAATTTCTCTTTGTTAAAGCCATCCACTTGTGATATTTCTATTACAGCAGCACTAGATGACTAAGACAAGAGCCATGCTCTCTTTGAAGGCCCAAAGTCCTTTCTTGTTTCTTTTATTTTCTGGTAGCTCCAGGTGTTCTGGGCTTGCAGATGCAGCAAAACTTTATCTCTACCTTCATCTTCCCATGGTCTTCTTTCCTCTGTGTCTGCCTCTGTGTCTCTTCCCTCTTTTATAAGGACACCATTTATATAGGATTAGGATCCACCCTACTGCAGTACAACCTCATATTAATTTAACTGGCAACATCTTCAAAGATCCTATTTCCAAACAAGATCATGTTCACAGGTATGGGGGTTAGCATTCAATATATTTTTTGGGGGGATGACACAACTTAATCTATAACATCCTACTTCATTTGTTCAAATAAATAGTCTGTATATACACTCTGTCGGCCCAGTGGTTGAGAGCTTGGCTGCTAACCAAAAGGTCGGCAGCTGAAATCCACCAGCTGCTCTTTGGAAATCCTACCAAGCAGTTCTATTCTGTACTGTAGTGTCGTTATGTCGATATGTGTCAGAATCAACTCAATGGCAAAGGTTTTTTTTTAGTACTCTGATCATTCACAATGAAGGCAGAAACAAAATAAGTTATGTAAATCATGATTTCTCCAAACCTCAATATTTCTGTCTTCTGAAACTAATGAGCTAGTTGTATATGTACATTATAGATACATATGCATTGTAGTAGAACTCCTGAATACATTCCCCTTACTTCATGCATATTCCCTTTAGCTAGGTAGTTTTAAACTTTTCCTGCTCTACTTCAAAGAATTAATTTGACCTTGCCAATATCAATGGAATTGCGTTGCTTAGAGTAAATTAAGAATCAGTGTTCCATTTTATAAACTACAAAACAGAGGTTCTTAATCACAAAGTAGTTTTTCAAGGTCAAGGAGACAGTAAGTGGTGACATAGAAACTCAAAACACATCATTTGAATATATTATACCCTTCCCGCAGTTCCAAAATGCCACTTATACAACTTATTCCTAGAATAGACAGAGCTCAAAAAAATTTAGGTTAAGAGTAAAAAAACAAGAGTAAGTCATCATGCGTTAAAATCACGGGCTACGCTAATTTAAGCACATTAAGTGTGCTATCTCTGACTTTGTCTCTGTTCTGTTTTTATTTCTCTTCAAGTTTGTCTGCCTCTGTGTGTGTGTGTGTGTGTGTGTGTGTGTGTGTGTGAGTCTATGTAGAGGTGACAGTAAGAAATCTTTGCAGTCCTTGCAGAGAAATTGATCCTTCTTATGAAAGACAATATGACATGTTTTCATTTTTCTATATCATATATCTTTAAAGGAGTCAATGTAATCTGTATTTAATTTGTCAAATATATTTCAATTTTTCTTCTTAAACGAGATTTGGTTAACACATATCCCTCAAATATTTTATAATTTGCTTCCCTGAATCTTAGTATTTCTGTTTGATATTCTTAAGGTTTTTAGTGTCTGAATAAGTTGATAATCTAAACCCTATTACTGGTTACACTTTGAAGTGTAAAAGTAATAAAGAAAGTGCTATAATATAAAGAATCAGAGTCTTGTAGAAAGCGAAGTTGACTTAGAAATCTAGTTCACGACTTCATTTTTCCAATGAAAAAATATTTTATCCATAAAAAGATTATTATTAAATAATTGTGGTCCCTGCTTCCCCAAGAACATTTCATGATAAATTATACTATGAGGTTTCCTTTTTCCTAGATAAAAGAATAAACAAGTAATTTTGTTACAGAAAAAATAGATACAGATACAGACATAGATACAAGTACAAATACAGACAAAGGTAAAGGAGCAGCGGTGATTCAGTGCTAGAATTCTTACCTTTCACGTGGGAGACCCGAGTTCAATTCCTGGCCAATGCACCTCAAACACAGTCTACACCCATCTGTCAGTAGATGCTTACATGTTGCTATCATACTAAACAGCTTTCAGCAGAGCTTCCAAACTCTGACTAGGAATAAAGAACTGACAATCTACTTCCAAAACACAACCAATGAAAACTCTATGGAGCACAACGGTCTGATCTTACTGTACATGAGGTTGCCATGATTTGGGGTCTGACTCTAGAACAGCTAACAACAACATAGACATACAGAAACAGATATATAGAAATGCATGTTGCTGCTGTTGCTGTCGTTAGGTGTCATCGAATTGGTTCTAGCACATGGTGACGCTATCTATGCACAGCAGAACGAAACACTGCCCAGTCCTGCACCATCCTCACAATCATTGTTATGCTTGAGCTCATTGTTGGCAGCCACTGTGTCAATCTCATTGAGGGTCGTCTTCTTTTTCGCTGACCCTCTACTCTACCAAGCATGATGTCCTTCTCCAGGAACTGGTCCCTCCTGATAACATGTCCAAAGTATGAGAGATGAAGTCTTGCCATTCTTGCTTCTAAGGAGTATTATGGCTATACTTCTTCCAACACAGATTTGTTCGTTCTTCTGGCAGTTCATGGTATATTCAATATTCTTCACTAGCACCATAATTCAAAGTCATTGATTTTTCTTCAGTCTTCCTTATTCACTGTCTAGCTTTCACATGCATATGAGGCGATTGAAAACACCACGACTTGGGTCAGTAGCACCCTAGTCCTTAAAGTGACATCTTTGCTTTTAACACTTTAAAGAGATCTTTTGCAGCAGTTTTGCCTAGTGCAATGTGTTATTTGATTTCTTAACTGCCGCTTCCATGGTCATTGATTGTGGATCCAAGTAAATTGAAATCCTTGACAACTTCAATATTTTCTCCATTTATCGTGATGTTGCTTATTGGTCTAGTTGTGTGGATTTTTGTCTTCTTTATGTTGAGGTGTAATCCATACCGAAGGCTGCGGTCTTTGATCTTCATCAGTAAGTGCTTCAAGTCCCCTTCATTTTCTGCAATTAAGGTTGTGTCATCTGCATATGGCAGGTTGTTAATGAGTCTTCCTCTAATCCTGATGCCCCATTCTTCTTCATATAATCCAGCTTCTTGGATTATTTGCTCAGCATAAGGATTGAATAAGTATAGTGAAGCGATACAACCCTGATGCACACCTTTCCTGACTTTAAACCACACAGTAACTCCTTACTTTGTTCAAACAACTGCCTCTTTGTCTAAGTACAGGTTCCTCAGGAGCACAATTAAGTGTTCTAGAATTCCCATTCTTCACAATGTTATCCAAAATTTGTTATGATCCACACAGTCAAATGCCTTTGCATAGTCAATAAAACACAGGTAAACATCTTTCTGGTATTCTCTACTGTCAGCCATGATCCATCTGACATCAGTAATGATATCCCTTGTTCCACTTCCTCCTCTGAAGCAAGCTTGAATTTCTGGCAGTTCCTGTCAATGTAATGCTGCAGCCACTTTTGAATGATCTTCAACAAAAGTTTCTCGTGTATGATATTGTTCAATAATTTCTGTATTCAGTTGGATCACCTTTCTTTGGAATAGGTACAAATATGGATCTTTTCCAGTCACTTGGCCAGGTAGCTGTCTTCCAAATTTCTTGGCATAGATGAGTGAGCACTTCTACTCTTTGTTGAAACATCTCAGTTGGTCTTCTGTCAATTCCCGGAGCCTTGTTTTTCGCCAATGCCTTCAATGCAGATTGGACTTCTTCTTACCTCCTGAAATGGCAGAATGTTGACCAAGTCTTTCTGGTACAGTGATTCTGTGTGTTCCTTCCATCTTCTTTTGATGTTTCCTACATTGTTTAGTATTTTTGCCGTAGAATCCTTCAATATTGCAATTTGAGGCTTGAATTTTTTCTTTAGTTCTTTCAGCTTGAGAAATGCCGAGTCTGTTCTTCCCTTTTGGTTTTCTAACTCCAAGTCTTTGCACATGTCATTATAATATTTTACTTTGTCTTCTGGAGCCTGACTTTGAAATCTTCTGTTCAGCTCTTTTACTTCATCATTTCTTCCTTTTACTTTAGCTACTCTACACTGAAGAGCAAGTTTCAGAGTTTCTTCTGACATTCATTTTGTTCTTTTCTTTCCTTCCTGTCTTTTTAATGACCTCTTGCTTTCTTCATGTATGATGTCCTTTATGTCATTCCACAACTCATCTGGTCTTCAGTTATTAGTGTTCAATTCGTCACATCTGTTCTTGATATGGTCTCTAAATTCAGGTAGGATATACTCAAGGTCGTACTTTGGTTCTCATGAACTTGTCCTAATTTCCTTCAACTTCAACTTGAAGTTGCATATAAGCAATTGATACTCTGTTCCAGAGTCGGCCCCTGGCCTTGTTCTGACTGATGATATTGAGTCTTTCCATTGTCTCTTTCCACAGATGTAGTTGATTTGATTCCTGTGTATTCCATCTAGTGAGGTCCACTTGTACAGCTGTCATTTATTTTGTTGGAAAAAGGTATTCACAATGAAAAAGTCATTGGTCTTGCAAAATTCTGTCATGCAATCTCCAGTGTAGTTTCTATCACCAAGGCCATATTTTCCAACTACTGTTCCTTCTTCTTTGTTTCCAACTTTTGCATTACAATTGCTAGTAATTATCAATGCATCTTGATTGCATGTTTGATCAATTTCAGACTGCAGAAGTTTGTAAAAATCTTCAGTTTCTTCGTCTTTGGCCTTGGTGGTTGGTGCATAAATCTGAATAATAGTGGTATTAACTGATCTTTCTTGTAGACATATGGAAATTATCCTATCGCTGACAGTGTTGTACTTCAGGATAGATCTTGAAATGTTTTTTTTTGATGATGAACACGACACCATTCTTCTTCTGTTTGTCATTCCTGGTATAGTAGACCAAAGGATTGCCCATTTCAAAATGGGCAATACCAGTCCATTTCAGCTCACTAATGACTAGCATATCAATGTTTATGCATTCCATTTCATTTTTGATGACTACCGGTTTTCCTAGATTCATACTTCGTACATTCCACCTTTCTATTATTAGTGGATGTTTGTAGCTGGTTTCTTCTCATTTTGAGTCATGCCACATTAGCAAATGAAGGTCCCAAAAGCTTGACTCCATCCACGTCATTAAAGTCAACTCTACTTTGAGAAGGCAGCTCTTCCCCAGTTGTCTTTTGAGTGCCTTCTAATCTGGGGCGGGGGTGGGGGGAGCTCATTTCCTGGCACTATATCAGACAATGTTCTGCTGCTATTCTTAAGGTTTTCACTGGCCAATGTGTTTCTGAAGTAGACCACCAGGTTCTTCTTCCTAGTCTGTCTTAGTCTGGAAGCTCCCCTGAAACCTGTCTACCATGGATGACCCTGCTGGTATTTGAAATACCGGTGGCATAGCTTCCAGCATCACAGCAACATGCAAGCCCCCACAGCATGACAAACTCACAGACTCCTGAGGAATACAAATGCATAGATGTATAGAATATTACAGAAGCATGGCAGTGATTCTATAGAACTGCATAGATGTACAGAGTCACTACCATCCTTCTATAATATTTAAAATTTCCTGTTATTCATTCTCTTTATGCTAATCAAAATCTGGCCAATTTAGACAATTCTGAGTCTTTTGATAAGATTTTAAAATGAAAATCATTATAACTTGAACTCTAGAGATCTAAAAAGCAGGCGTTATGGTTCTTTTTTTTTAATGGCTAATAACAGATTGGTCAGGTTCAAAAGTCTTTTTTTTTTCCCCCCTGTTGTCTTTTAAGCTGGCCTGCTATCAGTGTCCAGGGGCAGTCAGCAAGTGTCAAATGCTTCCTATGGAAGAGCATTATCACTTCAAACTGGATGAGTCCTTAAAGGCCATGTAACCCTGCCACACTTTCATTACCCTGTGGCTCTCATTGCATATCACACTACTGTTTTAAATATAAAATAAAATAATAACATCAAGGCATGTTTAGAAAATGGACAGGACAAACACTCCTTCTTCCATCTAAATACTTTTCTTCCATTTCTCATCCATCCTTGTTTCATCTGCATATTTTGCATATTTTCAAAAACAGTTATGTTCTATATTTTGGTTGCTGATAAGTGCAAGAAGGAGCTGATATAGGATGTTCCAGCAGCTATTTTTGAACACCTCAATTTCCCCAAATAATGGTCTAGCTTTTAGTGAATGTGTAATCTATTTGTATGTCCAAGAGACATAACAACCTATCTTCATTCCATAAAAATGAAACCAGTTATAATTCTTTCTTATCCTGCAAGCCACATCACCACTATAAAAACTTAATTTCCTTTCCAAGCTGGAAAAAAAAAAAAAAAAAAAAAGACTTCTCTAATCTTTAGGACTGAGACCTAGAATCTATGATGTGAATGTGATAATATTTTATAGAGTACAAGTATATTTGAACACAGACTGGCCTTCCTGAAAGCTGCAACATTTTGTACAGATTGTTCTGTTATGCTTGCCCAGAAACATAATGTTGACCCTTCTAAATAGAAGATTACCATGGAAATGTCAAACAAGTTGTTCTCTTTTCTTCGTTTGAAAATTTTGTTATTTTACTGACATCAGTAGAGCCATACAGAAGCACTAAAGTTCCAAAAAGCCAACAGAAAATGACACAGAACAAAAGAATGGTACACTTAAGCAATGGAGATATCCAGGCTGATGTTTATCACATTTAATGGAGAAAAAAAAATTGGTCTGTTTTTATTTCTTAAATAAGAACATTTCTTCTCACAATTAAGTCTGTGAGTAAGCAAGAAACAGAATATAATGTTTAAGCTTTAATTTTTGATCCATAATTTCCTACATTCTATCATCTCCCTATTGCATGTAATATTTTGGGGGTCATTGTTTGAATTTTCATCATTTGCATCCATACATTTTATTTTTCATCCATTCAACAAATACAGATCGAGTGCCTTCTATGTCACTGTTTTTTGTAATGAGTATACTATGGTACCCAAATATCCCTTCATACATAAAACTTTCTTTCGAGTGAGGAAAGACAGATAATAAACAATAAACCCAATACTTATAGACGTTGCAAGGGGATAAGTGCTATGGAAAAACAAGTGGAACAGGGTAAAGGGGATAAGGAATGCTGGGGGAAGGATGGTTTGCCACATTAACTAGGGTGAGTGGGGTAGCTTCAGGCAGAAAGAGCCATCAGAGAAAAGGCTTCAGAGCAAGAGTGTCTGACCTACCACAAAACAATAAGATGAGTGAGCGAAGGGGAGAATAGCAGGAGACAAGGTCAGACAGATCCTATAGGCTAGATAACATAGGACTTTGTGGACCATTGTAAGGACTTGGCCTTTATTCTAAGAGACTGGGAACCCATGTACAGTTACCAGAATTAACAAATAAAATTACAGGACATCCAGTTAAATTTAGGTTTTAAATAAGGAACGAATATTTTTGTCCTATAAGGATGTCTCACGCACAGAGATTATGTGACCTAATTTACCATTTAAAAGTATCACCCTGGCTTCTGTATGAGACTTCCTTATATGTAGGGCAAGGGCAGAAGCAGGGAGATCAGCTAAGTAGCTCTTGCAGAGTCCATGTGAGAGGTTATGTTGCCCGGAATTAGGTGCATAGTAGTGAAAGTGGTGAGAAATGATCAGGTTAGAAAAGGAGCAAGACATTTTACTTAGCTATTGCTATAAGTGTAAACAGATGTAAAATATAGGTTATATAAACAAATTTCATGAATTTAATGTTGTTATTCTTAGCTGCCATGGAGTTGCCTGCAATTCATGTCCACCCCATGCACAAGGAAACTAAAAGCTGCTGGATCCCGTGCCATCCCCATGATCAGTTGTGGATTGGAATGTTGTGATCCATAGGGTTTTCATTGGCTGATATTCGGAAGCAGATCACCAGGCCTTTCTTCCTAGTCTCTCTTAGTCTGGAAGCTCTGTTGAAACCTGTTCAGCATCATAGCAACACAAAAGCCTCCAACGACAGACAGGTAATGCATGAGGTGCATTGGTAGGGAATCAAACCCAGGTCTCCTGCATGGAAGGTGAGAATTCTACCCTGAAACACTATTGCCCCCTTACTAATTTAAACTCCTCAGTTATTTGACCACTAATTTCTGAAAACTAAAAAGTGAGAAAAAAGAAAGGTCCCATCGCAGGCCTGAATAAGAAAATAGTTGGGCAAAAAAGGACTCTGGACTAGAAATCAAAACACGTGGATCCTTTGTCACTTGTTTATAGGTGAATTCAGATAAATTCCATAGCTTCTCAGAGCTCCAGTTTTCTCTTTTGTAAGTGTGGACAAAAATTCCAGCCTTCCTTTCCTCATCAGATTATTGTGAAGGTCAGATGAGCATGGATACTTATGATCGTCTGCAAATGTGTCATGCCATTCCAAATTGCTATAAGTACTGAGGTTAAAGATAAATGTTACGGATAAGATTATGCAAGTGGGGAACAAAAGATACAACAGACAAAGAAATGTCACGTCTCTTATTTCAAGGAAAAGAAACTAAAAAACTTTTTGTTTCAGGTAACAAAATCAAAGATAGCAAGAACCTATAGTATTACTCTTTGAGAAATCATGTACATGTCTCCATTTCTCCTTTCTTCCTTCCAGTTAGCCTTTCTTCTTTCAACAGTAGAAAGTGGACAGCATGTATTAGCAGACATTCTTATCAGCGTAATGAGGTTTTCCACTGAGAGAAGAAAAGTAAACTTCATGAACAATTACTCTTTATCTCAGAAAATTATTCACAGTGGAATACAGTCAAGGTGATTAATCAGAAAAGACTAAAGATTCCACTGTGACCCCCAAGAAGTATAGATCTGCCAGTGTTGGGATTAGTATGAGAAATTAAATGAAGAGCTGGGAAGGAAATGTGGCCAGGATTAATATATCAATTCATCAATCCATTTATATAATAATTAATTCTTCAGAACTGACTATGTGGGATATTCAAAAAGAAATAAAACAGAACCACTAATCTCCAAACACGTGTACACCGATAACCAAAATATTAGATAGAATGTAATAAGTACTACAGGAGAAATACAGATAACATGCTATAGTAGTGCAGAAAGAAGAATAGGCAAGAAATGATTGGTCAGGTAAGGCTATAGACATGGCAGTAATGGGCAGGTAATGGCCTTCCAGGTATAATAAAGGCATAGTCCACTGTATACAATGTAGGGTGAATGAAAAGAATGGAAAAAATTAATGCGCAGAAGATAGATTGATCCAACATTATGGAAATAATAAATGTCAAATGAAGGCAAATGTTTTTATTATGTTGGAAAAATTGAGCTACTGAAGACTTTTGAGCTGACAGCAGTACCAGAGCCAAGAGTAAGAAAAATCTATCTGGCAACTTGAGTTGAAAGAAGCGGATGCAGGGAGACATACTACAAAACTGTTACAGTTGTCCAGTGGAAAGATGTCAGTGGAATGAAGAGGGTTTATAATTAAATGAGTACAACAATCAATCTAAAATAAAGGTAGTTTAAACATGGTAGAAGTTCACTTGTTCCTCATTTAAGAGAAGACCATTAGTAGCACTCAAGGATTAAGACAGTGGTTTCCTGGAGTCTTCAAAGACAGAGACTCCTAACTTTCTGTACTACTCTCCTTGTAGACGGCTTCCATCCCCAGGATGGCGGAGTTATCCCAACCATCATATCCTCATGGCAGGCCTGAATAAGAAAGTGCAAGAAAGGATTGCCTCTTTGAGGAAAGGCCCTTTAAGCAGCCTTCTTAGAAGGCACTAAAACCACTCTGGTCCCATCTCCTCAGGCCTGAACTTAGACTTATGGCCACCATTAGCTATAGGGAAAGCTGGGTAATGTAGTATTTTTATTACACGTAGCAAGGAAAATTAGCATTTTTACTGTGTATCAGGCTATTTAATCATCACTCTGGAACAAATTGGTACATGGATAATTTGATGGCCAATTTAAGGGAGAAAAGGGATTATGTAAAGAGGAGAAAATCAGAGATGTCATCCAAGTTTTAAAATTGAATGACTTAATGTCTATGACTATAACAGAAATACTAAACACATAAGGAACCTTAGTTTGAATAAGAGAGGAGGTGAATTGGATCAGGTTGACATAGCACATAGACAAGCATAACGTGTTTTTGGATGCAAGTATTTCTTAATTTTTTTTATTGTTGTTGTTGAGAATACGCACAGCAAAAACATAAACCTATTCAAGTTTTTACATGTACAAATCGGCGACATTGATTATATTCTTTGAGTTTTGCAACCATTCTCACCCTTCTTTTCTGAGTTGTTTCTCCCCATTAACATAACCTCACTGCCCTGAAAGGTTCCTATCTAATGTTCCGAAGCGTTGTTGTCATTTTGATTCCTTATACATGTAGATAGATCTTGAAACAGCATAATGCACAAGACAGACGTTCTTTACTGGTTAAGCTAAACTATTGTTTGGTTTTTAGAAGGCATTAGGGGATATTTTTGGTTTCAGGTTTAAAGATTATCTTAGGGCAATATTTCCAGGGGTTCATATCTGATGTAAATATTTGGAAACACTGAAGTTCATCGTGATTTTGTTATAGCTTAAAAGAATGATGATATAATTAGTGTCAAGTGTAGTTATTTCTGATTTTTGGAAAGTAGTTATTTGCCTAGTGGACTGTTTTTTAGAAAAGCACTGACTTTTCCAGCCCAATCACACATTTCAGAAATATTGTAAAATCATTTTAACCATCGTTTTTGCTTACCAATTATTACACTGTTTGAAAACTCATGGATTTTACTTTAATTATGCAGCATCGCAATTACAGTCAAAGGACAATGGCATTGTGTGTAATATATAGCTAATATTCAATTCATTCATTCCTTATTTCAACAAATAGATATTAATGCCTATCATATGCCAGACACTGTCGTAAGTGCTGATAATATAGTAGTAAGTAAAACAGACAAGGTGTTGGCCTTCAAGAAACGTATATTCTAGTGAGAGTGAGGTATGGATGGGTAATGTCAGACAATAAGCAAATATAGACAGAGCATAGAACAGAAGAGAGAAATGGAGTACAGAGAGTGGGATAGTAGGACGAGGGATGATGGGGGATGCAAGAGCAGAAGCAACAGCAGTTACAAAGCTAAAAGATAGAGGAGAAGATGGTAGCAAGGGTGAAATCATGTAGAGATTTGTAAACAGTGGAAAAGACCTTATTTAAAATTATTTTTAATGAATCAAGTGAACTAATGGATAGAAGGAAGGAAGGAGGTCAAAAGGACTGCAGAATGAGATAAAATATTTCAAACTAGTTTGAACAGATTATGGGTTTCTAGATAATGTCATTGACTTAATGTAACCTGAGGACCAAAAACAATTATCTTTTTTAAATTTACTGACTTGAAATAATTCTATAACTGTTCAATTTTCTTTGCGTTTGTTTTATACTGATTTTGAATAGAGTTGACCTAAGGCACCAAGTATCAGAGCTGAATGCAAAGCTTGTGACTCTGTAATATCTTGAGCATACATAATTTAACACTTCCCTCCCTAGAGGCTGAATTGTGGCTTCTGGGATCTTCCCAGGCCTATTTTCTTCTGATCTGGAGCTCATGAGTTAAAGTCCTAAGCCCATGGCAGGTCTCCACGCTTACCAGGGGACTGGCTGCCTCTCTGATCCCAGAAGAGCTGGAATTGTTTTCACCTGAAATTGAATCATATCCAGGCTGCATTTGCAGAATGACAAACTCAATTGTGAGTGACGCATTTTTATTCCAACATAAACAGACGGCATTTAAATCACTTTAAGGAGGAGATAGAGAGCATCAACGTAAGCACTCATTATTTCAGTCCACACTGACACAGTGTTCAAGAACATTACACCAAGAGGTCAACTATGCAATTATGAATTCACTGAACACTACACTCTGAGTTGAAATCTCTTCTTAGAAATAGAGAAAGAAGTAAAATGAAATAAATCAATAATTGATGGGATGCAATACCTATTATCCTGGCATAATACCTATATTAAAGTAAATTTGTATCTTCTTCCCAGTGTTTGGAATCAATTCCTTAAATGTGCTTATGAATTCTGCAAATTAAGTAAAAAGGTTTACATATATCTTTTTAAATGAAGTATTTTTATTTTCTTCTCAGTATTCTTGTGACCAAAAGCCACTGCTTTATTTCAGAACTTTCTATTTGATTATCTAAAAAAATTACACTAAAATAGCTTTGATGATTTTCAGTTTTCAGTGTGGCTGCAATTCTTGTAACCCTTTGCAATCCATAAAGTTTGAAATGGAGCTGTTTCATCAATGCTTAGCCTAGAAATGGGCATCTGTGTCTGTATGTAGTCCTACAACCTACTGGAGCAAGACAAGGTGTGATGCGCTAGGTTTGAACAATTTGAGTGCCCTTGTGTAAGAATAAGGAAACTGAATAAGAAGACAGGGAAATCAGGGGATGAATAGCAGGAGTATGAGAATAAACAGGAAGGGCAAAAATAAATTCAAAAACAAGAGTAGCATTTGGCTTCAATTTTGTAACCAAAAGGTACCTTGGTTATGGGAAGGAGATGAGGGGAGACAGGTCATGCATGATATTAAGCTTTTGTAAAATATTTGGTTTTTATACAGAGTGAAAGAAAGCTACTGATAAAATTGATGGCATGATCCAACATGTTGTATAAAGCATTACTCTGACTGCCTTGTTAAGAATAGACTATGATGAAATAAGCAGAGAAGAAGGAAATCATTTTGCAATATTACAATAATTCAAGAGATAGATTATCCTGGTTTCAACCAAGATGTTTCCAGTTAGGGGATAAGAAGTGATGGTTATTATTGTTAGTTGCCGTGGAGTTGATCAACTCATGGTGATCCCGTATGTGCAGAGTACAATTGCTCCATAACGTTTTCAAGGCTGTGACCTTTTGGAAGAAGATTGCCAGGCCTGTCTTCCAAGGCATCTCTTGGTAGGTTCCAACCACCAACCTTTCAGCTAGTAGCTGAGAGCTTGACTCTTTGCACCACCGAGAAGCTCCAATTTTTACTGGAAATATTTTGAAAATAGAGCCAACAGGATTTCCTATCTATTTACGAGTAGGTTATGAAAGATAAACGTGGATTTGAGAACGAATCCAAGGTTTGGTCCTTGCAGTTATGGAAGGATGGTGTCACTACTAACTGAAACTGAGAATATTTAATAACTCTGGCCTATGGTAAGTCACTTAAGGCCCTGAACTTTAGCTTCTCCATTGGAAAATTGGAAATCAGTCTATGTTCTTGTGAAACCTGCACCAGGATTTAAATCTTGTGATGATAAAATTAAATGATATATATGAAGATGGATATAAGATTCTAAACAAGTCTAACATGTTATTAATAAGATATTATTCTTTCTTAGTTGAGCCATTCAACCTCTTCCTCTGGACCTGTCTTATAGGAGTTATATTCTTAGATATCGTATAATTATTTGCAATCCAATTATTTAATCCCCCTTCACCTCCCAGATTATGACATCCCAAAGAAAGGTATAATTTTTTATTATTTTATAAAATAGTGTGGTCTTCCCAGGTTTTGCATTTTTAAGGATTAGAAAATGTCTTTCATACAGGTAGATACATTCTCTGGTATTCCTGACATAAGTCTATCATTCTTCTCCAATGGAGACAGGGTGCAGCCTTGGCAATTTTTATGACATATCCCACTAGACATTCACTCATCTTACTTGGATCCTAAGACATCAGTTTGTCACTAGTAACTACAAGTATCTTTAAGGCACCTAAAAAAAAAAAGATAAACCAAAACCATTACCATCGTGTCGATTCCAACTCATAGCAACCTAGCAGACATTTATTGAATCAATGAAAGCAAAGAGTACTAAGCTTAGACTCATCTCTGAGTCTTGTCTATAAGTAAAGAATATGGGTTTCATTGCAAGCATTTTACAATGTTTTGCTTATTCAGAGGTTTTGCTTACTTCATAGCTCTCAAATATCTCTAGTATGGGTAAGTTTGATTATTAACCAAATACTATATTGGGAAAAGCTAATATAATGTGTATATGATTACAATAACAATAAAATATTTATTTTCCCCTTTATCATTTTATTAAAAATGCCTAACGTTTATTTCCTTCAAAAATCTTGTTTAATTCATTACCATGAGACCTTATTTACATGAAAAGCAATTCAAAACATCAGGAAGATGACAAACAGGATTTAAGTGCAAGTACATCCAAGTCATGTTTTTGGCACAGCTTCCAGTCTACGATGAAATAATTTTATTCTAATGTCCAAAGAGGTCAGAGGTGCAATTATTGCAGTAATCCTTGGGTAATATTTTTCCAGAAATAAAATCTAAGATCTCATTTCTAATGAATTTTCTTTTGGCCAGTTCTTATAATATGAAGTAAAACCCCACATCTATTCTCCAGGTCTCTCTCTGGAGAATACCTCCAGATGATGACTGGAACCATTCTCTAAATGCATTTTCTCCAAGAGTGTCTGAACTCAAATATAAAAGTCAAACTCTATCTATTCAGATACAATGAATATCAAATTCGTATTTATTTATACAAGCTATTTCAATGTTTTCTGAGGAAAAAATGTTCATTAGTATATTTAGGAGATTAAATAAGATTTCAAGGAAGAAGTTTTAACTTAGTCATATAAACAATTCAATAACAATATAATTATAAATATCTCTGGGTTGTATTATATTTCCACTGGAAATAAGCTTTGCATTCTTGTAAAAATATATTAATACTTAAGAACAGACTCAGTGTGTTCAACTTTAAAGTGAGTATAATAACAATATCTGGACTGAGAGTTGGGGACCATAGTCTTGGGGAACATCTAGCTCAATTGGCATAACATAGTTTATAAAGAAAATGTTCTACATCCTACTTTGGTGAGTAGACTCTGGGGTCTTAAAAGCTTGTGAGCGGCCATCTAAGATACTTTACTGGTTTCACCCCGTCTAGAGCAAGGGAGAACGAAGAAAACCAAAGACACAAGGGAAAAATTAGTCCAAAGGACTAATGGACCACAAGTACCCCAACCTCCACCAGACTGAGTCCAGTACAACTAGATGGTGTTCAGCTACCACCACTGACTGACAGAGATCAAAATAGAGGGCCCCAGAAAAAAGTAGAACAAAATTCTAACTCACAAAAAAAAAATAAAAGATCAGACTTACTGGTCTGACAGAGACTGGAGAAACCCCAGGAGTATGGCCTCCGGACACCCTTTTGACTCAGTACTGAAGTCCCTTCTGAGGTTCACCATTCAGCCAAAGACTAGACAGGCCCATAAAACAAAACGAGACTAGATTGGCACACCAGCCCAGGAGCAAAGATGAGAAGGCAGAAGGGGACAAGAAAGCTGGTAATGGAGAACCCAAGGTTAAGAAGGGGAGAGTGTTAACATGATGTGGGGGTGGCAACCAATGTCAGAAAACAATGTGTATTAATTGTTTAATGAGAAACTAATTTGCTCTGTAAACCTGCATCTAAAGTACAATAAAAAAATAAAGTCAGAAAAATAACAATATCAAACTGCCATAATGTTTTCTACACTAACTAGAAAAACTTAATGAAAATATATCAATTCACATGGTTTAAATGAGTTTAACTTTGTTCACTATGCACTTGAAAACAAAAGATGTATTATTTATTACAGGTAATCCTCAACTTACGACAAGTTCTAGTTATGATGTACTCTAGTTACGACAAACTGCACTTATGACAATCTGTTTTATTATTTTTTTTTACATCTTATTGTTAGTGATATGTACTATATGATACTGAGAACAAAGGACAATAATAATGAGAACTAAAAAACAAGGTATTCAACTTACATCAGAACTAATTTATGATGGGGTAGTCATTGAAATGGAACCCGGTCGAAAGTTGGGGACTAGCTGTACATAGGAGAAAATCTACAAGACCTTGGGTGTGGCGATGAGTTTTAGAAACAACACTAAAAGTATAATCAATGGAAGAAACAATTAGACTTTAATAAAATTAAAAGCATCTGCTTACTAAAACATACTGTTAAATGCATGAAAATATAAACCACAGACTGGAAGAATTTTTAAAAAATGAAACATATCTGACATATAAAATATCCGTATTAACAAAAATGCAAAACTTAACAATAAGAAAAAATAGCCCATATAAAATGGGAAAAGCTCTGAACAGACAACTCACCAGACAACATATACAGATGGCAAATAGCATATGAAACGATGCTTAACATCATTTGTCATTTGGGAATTACACATTAAAACAACAATGAGATACCATTACATACCTATTAGAATGGCTAAAATTCAAAAAACTGGAAATACCGATCACTGATGAGTATGCAGAGAAATGGCGTATTCCTCCATTGCTGGTGGGGATGCAAAATGATACAGCAAATTGGAAAACAGTTTGGGAATTTCTTATAAAGCTAAGCATAGGTTTACCGTACAACCCAGCAATCACACACCTAGGTATTGACCCAAATGAGATGTAAACATATGTTCATACAAAAACCTGCATATGAATGTTTATGGAAGTTTTATTTATAATTGTCAAAAACTGGAAGCAATCAAAATGCCTTTCACTGTCTGAATGGATAAATTAAACAAACTGTGGTACATCTATATAATGGAACACTATTCAGCAATGAAAGGGACAGAGTTATCAAATCATGCAGACATGGATGAGTCTTAATGCATATTGCTAAGTTTAAAAAGCCAGTCTAAAAAGCTACATACTGCATGATTCCAATAAAGACTATTAATAGATCAGTGGTTGCCAGGAACTAGGAGAGGGGAAAGGTTGAATAGGTGAAGAATAGGGGATTTTTTAGGACAGTGAAACTCTTCTGTATAATGCTATAATGGTGGACACATGACACTATGCGTTTGTCAAAACTCATAGAACTCTACAGCACAAATAGCGAGCCTTAATATGAAAATTAAAAAAATATATATACTTGATCAGTCAAGAGATACCAAGATAGAATGCAGAATGTGACAAACAATACAACTGTATTATAAATGTATGAAACAACTTTACTGAAGGGGATGGGAGGAAAAGGTGCAGACCTAAGTAACTCTAGAAATGAGAGGAGTCTGGAAAACAAAAGGCAATAGGAATTGTACATAGCACTGCACTCTAGTTAGTAAAGCTGCTTCCCATGGTGGTATGATTTAACAATTCTGAAACCAGGCTATATGTATACTGGAACTGAAAAATAAATTCAGCAGATATTGGATGGTAGAAGTCAAATTTCTCACTGTTGGAGGAGTAGGATTGTGGCAGTGGATTAGAGATGGAGACATCACTATAAACTCATATTTAGCTTGATATAGAGAAATATAGATAGGTAGATAGATGATAGATAGATGTATATATACCTAATTTAGTATACGCACATATATTTCCTTATTCTATCAGCTGAAATTGCCTAGAAGCAAGAACACTCCAGTAGCAATGAGCACACCTAGCACTGAGATCTTGGTTTCTAATATCATTTTCCAAAAAAGAGAGCCAGGATTTCATGGAGAAATGACTGAATCTAGGACTGGGGCATGAAATAGGTATACAGGATAAGCCTAGAGCATCTTGTATTACAAAGTAAGGCAGTACTCAAACACACACACACGTACACACACACACACACACAACGACAAAGATTTTAAAGCAGCACAGTAGCCATAGTTCCCTATGGCCAAAGCTGGAATAACTTCAACAACTATTATGGATTTAATTATGTCCCCCAAAAATGTATATCAATTTGGCTAGACCATGATTCCCAGTATTGTGTGATTGTCCACCATTTTGTCATCTGATGTGATTTTCCTATTGTTGTAAATCCTACCTCTGTGATGTTAATGAGGTGGGATTAGCAGCATTTATTTTAATGAGGCAGGACTCAATCTACAAAATTAGACTGTGTCTTAAATCAACCTCTTTTGAGATATAAAAGAGAGAAGCAAGCAGAGAGACAGGGGACCTCATACCACCAAGAAAGAAGCACCAGGAGCATGGTGCATGCTTTGGACCCAGGTCCCTGTGCTGAGAAGCTCCTTGACCAGTGGAAGACTGATGACAAGGACGTTCCTCCAGAGCCGACAAAGAGTGAAAGTCTTTCCTTGGAGCTGACGCCCTGAATTTGGACTTCTAGACTACCAGACTGTGAAAGAATAAACTTCTGTTCATTGAAGCCATCCACTTGTGGTATTTCTGTTATAGCAGCACTAGATGACTAAGACAAAAACTGTATAAATAAAGCAGCCTTGGATTACATCCTAAAGTATAAAGTAAAGATCTAAGGGTCAATACTGATATAAATAAATGAATGGATAAAAAAATAAATGGGACAGAAACTACAAATCTCCTACATAAAACAATTTCAAAAATTTGTATAGGTACACTGTCTCAAGGAAGTGGAACATATTTCCCTGCTCCTTAAGTGTGGACTGAGCATAGGGACGTCTTTCCAACGAGTATAATATGGAAATACGGAAAAATAGTAACTTTCCAGTGGAGAAACCTGACAAACACTACCTCATCCAGGTGATGAAGGTTAACATCAAGAGTGATAAATCATGTTGATAGTATATACCCTTGCTATTGCATGATGAAAATGGCACTTTACCTCTGTATTTTTACCTCCTAACAGCCCTAATAATGAGAAAAACAGCAAACAAATGATCGGCAAAATTCCTGACCAGTACTCCTCAAATCTGTCAAGGTTATTCAAAACAAGGAAAGCCTGAGAAACTTTCACAGCCTGGAAGAGCTTAAGGAGACACGATGATAAATGTAATGTGGCATCCTGGATGGGATTCTGGAACAGAAAAAGTCTGTTAGGTAAAAACTCAGGATATCTAAATAAATTATGGACTACTGTTAATAATAATGTATCGATGGATGTTGGTTCATTAACAGTAAGGAATGCACCATACCAATGCAATATGTTAACAATAGAGGATACTGACTGTCTGGTATATGGGAAGTCTCTGTACTATCGTCTCAATTCTTCTGTATATCTAAAACTATTCTAAAATGAAAAGTTTATTTTTTTAAAAGAAGGAATCTATGCAGTTTGTATAAAAATTCAAGGAGATAACAATGAATGACTTTAACATTTTCTCCCACCACACATAAGGAAGTGAATGGCATCTTTTATGTCACCTGGAAATAGAAGTGGTATTTTGTTAAATAGCTTAGAGGTGGAATAAAAGGAGCATTTGTTCAGACCAAGAGTCAGACAATAAAAATTGCCTAAGAAAATGAAATGAAGACAATAGAAACAAAAATACAAGTAAAAATTTTGTTTGTTCAAGTGTTCCAAGATGTAAAACACTTTGAAATCACACAGTACATTGTGATAGAGTTTTATATACATATTATAATACAGAGTAATGCACTCAAGATTGTGTACACTATACTTCATGGGAAATTTAAGAGATTTTTCAAAGGCAATTTTGATTATTTGAAACTTTCTCTAAATTCACTAACTTTAAACTCTTTTTTGTACTTTGATCTTCAGGTTTAGGCCAATGATTTTCAAAACGTAACACGCGTACAATTTTCTAGAAACAGGAATTAAATGAGTTAAGCAGACACTTTGTGAAAAATGCAGATAGCAGCCACCCCTACTTCTGATTCTGATTGGTTGATTTCTGATAGGGTAATACTAGAAGATGATCATGATGATATTCTCTGGAATGCATCTTAAGAAATGGGAATTTTTTTAAATCTCCATGTAAACTCCATTGGTCTTTTCATATGAAAATGTACTTTTATGCACTTATATTTCTACTTTCCTTATAATAGAACAGTGGGTAGTAATGGACTGCTATTAATCACTTAAGAAACTATATTTGTATTTTTAGTTGGATCTTCTAGAAGTCCCATGTTTTTACTTAAATTTGATGAAACTTTGAAAGCAATGAGAGAGACATTTGAGAGAAATCATTAGTTTTCAATTTTATGATATCATCAAGTGTCTGAAAATATAGCTATACAGTTCTTTTTTTCCATTTTTAAATTGTATTAAAAAAAATATACACAACAAAACATACATCAATTCAACAATTTCTACATGTATAATTCAATGACATTACTACATTCTTCAAGTTGCATAATCATTCTCACTATCCTTTTCCAAATTATTCCACCACCGTTAACATAAACTCAATAGACCTTAAGCAAAAACTTCCCCTTGTAACCATGCATAATTTTTTGTTTGTATATATTTGCTTATACCAGTCCATTTCATTCACTAATGCCTAGATATCAATTTTAATGTGTTCCATTTCATTTTTGACATCTCACAATTTTCCTAGATTCATGCTTGGTACATTCCATGTTCTGATTATTAATAGATGTTTGCAGCTGTTTCTTCTCATTTTGAATCATGCCACATCAGCAAATGAAGGTCTGTAAAACTTGACTCTATCCACCTTATTAAGGTTTATTCTAATTTGAGGAGGCAGCTCTTCCCCAGTCATGTTTTGAATGCCTTCCAACCTGAGGGGCTGATCATCCAGCACTATATCAGACAATGTTCCGCTGCTATTCATAAGGTTTTCACTGGCCAATATTTTCAGAAATAGACCACCAGGTCCTTCTTCCTAGTCTGTCTGAGTCTGGAAACTCCACTGAAACCTTTCCACCATGGGTGACCCTGCTGGTATTTGAAATACTGATAGCGTAGCTTCCAGCATCACAGCAATATGCAAGCCACCACAGTACAACAAACTAATATGACAAACTGAGTAATACTCCATTGTATGTATATATCACATTTTCTTTATCCATTCATCTGTTGATTGACTTTTCAGTTGTTTCCACATGTTCGCTATTGTGAAAAGTGCTGCAGTGAACATTGCTATACAAGTTTCTGTTTACATTCCTGCTTTCATTTTCTAGCTATTTACCTAGATTGGGATTACTGGGTCATATGGTATGGTTCTATGTTCAACTCTTTGAGGACCCACCCAGCTGTTTTCCACAGTGGCTGTACCATTTTACATTGCCACCAGCAATGGATGAGGATTCCATTTTCTCCACAACCCCACCAACAACTATTGCTTTCCTTTTCTTTTTTATTTTTTATCATTACCATTCTAATGGGGGCGAGGTCATATCTCCTCAGTGGTTTTGATTTGCATATCCCCAATTGCTAATGAAGGAATCCCTGTGTAGTGCACATGGTTAAGCTTGACTAGTAACCAAAAATTGGCATTTTGAACTCCCACAGAGGTGCCTTGGAAGACAGTCCTGGCTAACTGCTTTTTAAAGGTCACAGCCTTGAAAACCCTCTAGAGCAGTTCTACATGGGTGACCATGAGACTGAATCAACTCTAAAAACAATAACTAACAACAATAATGGGTAATGAGCTTCCTGAGTGACACAAACAGCTTGCACTCCTCTACTAACTTAAAGATTGGCAGTTTGAACACACCCAGCAGCGCCAGAGAAGAAAGGCCTAGTAATCTACTTCTATAAAGATAACACCCTCCCAATAAAAAACTATGGAGCAGTTTCACTCTGTTTAACACCTAGAGTTTCCATGAGTCAGAATCAACTCCATGGTAATGGGTAACAGCTAATGACATTGAATATCTTTTCATGGGTTTGTTGGCCATTTGAATATCTTCTTTGGTGAAATGTTCAAGTTTTTTATTGGATTTTTTTGTCTTTTTGTTCTTAAGTTATAGAATTGTTTTTAAATATATTTTGGACATTACACCCCAATATGATACGTGGTTCCCAAAATTTTTCTCATAATCCGTAGGTTGTCTTTTCACTTTTTGATAAAATTATTTGATGAACAGAAGTATTTAATTTTTATGAGGTCCCATTTGTGTATTTTGTCTTTCCCTACTCAAGCTTTTGTTGTCATAGCTATACAGTCATTAAAGTCTAAAAAAAAATTCTAAATACACCTTACTAAAAAACAACCACTAAAAATAATCCTTATTTTTTGAGCCTTGGGCAGGATGCTGGTAAGGGGAAAGTGTATACACTAGTAACTTATACAGAACTAGATTTGAAATCATTTGCCATGTGATATTGGGCAAGCTACTTAAACTCTTTGAGCCTCAATTTTCTCATGTTTAACATGGGAGTAATAATACTTAAAGCATAGGGTCATAGGATTATTCATTGAGATATTATGTGAAAAGCATCTGATATAATGCCAGGCACAAATGAGGCATTAGTAGCAAGGCACATACTAGATCCATTCACATATTGTAGTGATTTAAAGGTAGTAGGGAACACCAGCTATTAGAGAAATGCAAAACTTTGGTGAAGAGTAAGACAGTACACAATACTGGGGAAGCCCTCACAACTTGTACAAGGCAAGGACATGGAAGCTCCATAGACACATCCAAACTCCCTGAAGGACCGAATTGCTGGGCTGAGGGCTATGGGGACCATGGTCTCAGGGAAATTCTAGCTGTATTGGCATAAAATAGTTTATAAAGAAAATGTTCTACATTCTACATTGGTGAGTAGCGTCTGGGGTCTTAAAAGCCTGTAAGTGGCCATTTAAGATACTCCGCTGGTCTCACCCCTTCAGGAGTAAGGGAGAATGAAGAAAACTAAAGACACAAGGGAAAGATTAGTCCAAAAGACCAATGGAACACAACTACCATGGCCTCCACGAGACTGAGTCCAATACAACTAGATGGCTCCTGGCTACCACTGCTGACTGCTCCGACAGGGATCACAGTAGAGGGGCCCTAACAGAGCTGGAGAAAAATATAGAACAAAATTCTAACTCACAAAAAAAGACCAGACTTACTGGCCTGACAGACACTGGAGAAACCTCAAGAGTACGGTCCCTGGACACCACTTTAACTCAGTAATGAGTTCACCCTTCAGCCAAAGATTAGACAGGCCCGTAAAACAAAACGAGACTAAAGGGGCGCACTAGCCCAGGGACAAGGACTAGAAGGCAGGAGGGGACAAGAAAGCTGGTAATAGGGAATGCAAGGGCAAGAAGGGGTTATTAACCTATGTCATGAAATAATATGTGTGCTAACCGTTTAATGAGAAACTAGTTTGTTCTGTAAACCTTCATCTAAAGTACAACAAAAATAATAATAATAATGAGAGAAAGTAGCCCTCACAAGTTAACATTTGTGAAAATGTTACATGACATTGAACAAAAACTTAAAGATAACATAGGCCACTATATTTCAAAATGGAGACACTGAATTCTAAACAAATCAAATGATGTTCCCTAAGACAAATTTTGTTACTGTTGGTTTCAGGCCTGTAACCAGAAACACCACATCTCAAGCATAATGTTTTTACTATTTTTCTAATAATCAAAGGACTTTCTTAATCTGAAAGTCACATTTCTGGTCAGCATAACTATTTAAATGGACTTTTAAGAAAGTGAATGTAGAAGGCAATAAAGCTGCCTAAATGTGTCCTTTTTTTGAAAGGCAACTTTTCTTACCGCTGTTGTTGTTGTTGTTAGGTGCCATCAAGTCGGTTCTGACTCGTAGCAAGCCTATGTACGACAGAATGAAATACTGCCCCATCCTGCACCAACAAGCAAGGTTGTGTCATCTGCCATATCACAGGCTGTTAATAATACTTCCTCCAATCCTGATGCCACATACTTTTTCATATAGTCCAGCTTCTCGAATTATTTGTTCGGCATATAGATTGGATAACTATGGTGAAAGGATATGGCCCTGATTCACACCTTTCTTGATTTTAAATCATGAAATATTTCCTTGTTCTGTTCGAAGGACTGTCTTTTGGTCTATGTATAGGTTCCACAGGAGCACAACTAAGAGTTTTGGAATTCCCATTCTCCTCACTGTTATCCAAAATTTGTTAGGATCCACAGAGTCGAGGGCCTTTGCATAGCTAATAAAATACAGGTGAACATTTTTCTGGTATTCTCTGCTTTCAGTCAAGATCCATCTGATGTCAGAAATGATATACCTCATTCCACAGTTCCTTCTGAAACTGGTTTGAATTTCTGGCAGTTACCTGTTGATGTACTGCTGTAACCGCTTTTAAATGATCTTTAGCAAAATTTTACTTGCCTGTGATATTAATGATTTTGCTTGATAATTTCTGCATTCTGTTGTATCACCTTTTGTGGGAATGGGCGCAAAGATGGATCTCTTCCAGTCGGTTGACAAGTCACATCTCCTCCAAATTTCTTGGCATAGACAAGTGAGCACCTCCAGTACTGCGTTTGTTTGTTGAAACATCTCAGTTGGTATTCCATCAGTTCTTGGAACCTTGTTTTTTGCCAATGCCTTCAGTGCAGCTTGGACTTCTTCCTTCAGTATCATCCGTTCATTTCTTTTTTTTTTTTAAGTTTATTTGTCATGATTTTTTTTTTTTTAATATACTTTATTGTACTTCAGGTGAAAGCTTAAAGAACAAATAGTTTCTCACGAAACAGTAGTACACTTGTTGTTTTATGACATTGGTTAAGAACCCCACAACATATTAACCCTCTAACTTCTCAACCCTTTTTTTTTGGTGAAACTACACATAGCCAAAGATACACTGTTTCAAAAATTTCTACATGCACAGTTCAGTGACAGAGACTACGCTCTTCCAATTGTGCTGTTATTCTCACTTAAGGTGAAGGCTTACAGAACAAAATAGTTTCTCATTTAACAGTTCCTACAAATGTTGCCCTATGACAATGGTTAACAATCTCACAACACATCAACAATATCCTTA
>NW_004444167.1:1513167-1514415 GCF_000243295.1 Trichechus manatus latirostris | reverse complement strand
GGCAGGTCTATCTGAAGAGGAGTTACTGGGACGGGTTGTTTGTGGCACTTACTACAGCCACCAGAACGGTTCGGTAATCAGCGCAGGGCAGGTTCCAGTAGGCCATGTCCGTGATGCTTGGTGGTTTGATATTAAGATCACGGTGCAGGTAGGCAGAATGCAGCGGGGAGATTGTTATGTGTGGAGCTAAAATGGATATGGGAGAGAGGAGAGAGGAACAGAAGCCAAAAACTTACAAACAAACAAAAAAGAATGCTAGGGGAGCTTGCCGTTGGAATGGAGAGATGAGAGACTATGAAATGGAGAGAAATAGAAAGGGGAAGAGGAATAAAAGAAAATAATGAATAAATAAAAATTAGAAACGTTAAAGAACTGCAAAGTTCTCAGGGATCCCAGCGGTGCAGCTATGGCATCTGGGGAAGTCGCTCTCAGGTGTTGCAATACAGCCTGGCAAGAAGGCGTAGAGGTATACAACGCCTGGTATTCAGGGATCAGAAAGAGAAGGAAGATATAGGGGGACAAGAAACTGAGCAATGAAGTAAGACAAAAAGGTAAAAAGAGGGAAAACAAAACAAAACAAATTAAAAAAAAAAAAGAACAAGAAATGCCCTCAGTGATCCCTCTGCACGTCTGTGGAAGCTGAAGGAGAGTTTCTTGCCACGCAGCTCCACCTGGCCAGAAAGGGCCCCCAACTCAAGAAAAGGAAAAGAAAACAAATGAACAATTCAAAACGAACAAACAAACAAAAGCCTCGGGATCCCACCAGCACAGTAGCCCAGACTGGGAAGCAGCTCCACACTCGAATGGAGCTCCGCAGCCCCTCAGGAAGAAGCAAAGATGGCGCACGGAGCCAGGCACTTGAGCGAAAGGAGGTGGAGGTGGCGAGAGGCAAGCAAGAAATCAAAAGAAGCAGAAAAAAAAAAAGCAACACTAGCAGCCAACAAATGGCACTCAGAGAGCCATCCAGTGTGGGCTGGTGTTTCTGGACAAGAGACTTTGTCCGTGGGAAGCAGAGGAGGCTGAGTGTGGGTGATGAAGGGTAGAGAGTGGGAAAGCGTATATCACAAATTGCCAGTGCTGTGCAGCCCCTCAGGAAGAAGCAAAGATGGCACACGGAGCCAGGCACTCAAATGAAAGGAGGGGGAGGTGGCGAGAGGCAAGTGAGAAATCAAAAGAAGCAGAAAAAAAAAAGCAACGCTAGCAGCCAACAAATGGCACTCAGAGAGCCAGCTAGTGCGGGCTGGTGTT
>NW_004444167.1:1501887-1512568 GCF_000243295.1 Trichechus manatus latirostris | reverse complement strand
TCAGTTTTCTCACTCCATTTGGTGCTTGGCTGAGTTCTTTATCTCTTCATTTGATGTTTTAGGGTTTCAGGATTGTTGTATTCTCTGTTCGGCTTAGTTTTTTGGATCTTTGCTGTGGAGGGATGGCGTGGTGCTTCTGCCTAGAGCACCATTTTGCCGGAACTCCTAGTATCATCCATTCTTAATCAAATGCTACCTCCTGAAATCATTGAACATCAACCAATTCTTCTTTATACAATGACTCTGTACATTCCTTCCATCTTATTTTGATGCTTCCTGTGTCTTTCGATTTTTTGCCCATAGAATCCTTCAATATTGCAACTCATGTCTTGAATTTTTTCTTCAGTTCTTTCAGCTTGAGAAATGTTGAGCAGGTTCTTCCCTTTTCGTTTTCTAACTCCAGGTCTTTTCACATTTCATTACAATATTTTCTTGTCTTCTTGAGCTGCCCTTTTAAATCTTCTGGTTAGCTCTTTACTTAATCATTTCTTCCATTCTCTTTAGCTACTCTACGTTCAAGAGCAAGTGTCAGAGTCTCTTCTGACATCCATTTTGGTCTTTTCTTTCTTTCTTGTCTTTTTAATGACATTTGCTTTCTTCATGTATGATATTATTAATATCATCCCATAACTTGTCTGGTCTTCAGTCATTAGTGTTTAATGCATTAAATCTATTCTTGAGATAGTCTCCAAATTCAGGTAGGATATACTCAAGGTCGTATTTCAGTCCTCCTGGTCTTGTTCTAATTTTCTTCAGCTTAAACTGAAACTTGCGTGTGAGCAATTGAGAGTCTGTTCCGCAGTCGGCCCCTGGCCTTGTTCTGACTGATGATATTGAGCTTCTCCATCATCTCTTTCCACAGATGTAGTCAATTTGATTCCTGTGTATTCCATCTTGCAAGGTACATGTGTACAGTGGCCGTTTATGCTGTTGAAAAATGTTATTTGCAATGAATATGTCATTGGTCTTATAAAAATTCCGTCATGCTATCTCCGACATTGTTTCTATCACCAAGGCCATGTTTTCCAACTACAGATCCTTCTTCATTTCCAACTTTCTCATTCCAATCACCAGTAATTATCAATGCACTTGTCTATCAGTTTGTCGTACTGTGGTGGCTTGTGTGTTGCTGTGATATTGTAATCTATGCCACTGGTATTGCAAATACCAGCAGGGTCACCCATGGGGGACAGGTTTCAGTGGAGCTTCCAGACTATTACAGACTAGGAAGAAGGACCTGGCAGTCTACTTCTGAAAATATTGGCCAGTGAAAGCCTTATGAATAGCAGTGGAACATTGATATAGTGCCAAAGATGAGCCCCTCGGGTTAAAAGGTACACAAAATACAACTAGGAAACTGTTGCCTCCTCAAAGTAGAGTTGACCTTAATGATCTGGATGGAGTCAAACTTTCTGGACCGTCATTTACTGATATGACATGACTCAAAATGAGAAAAAACTGTTGCAAACATCCATTAATAATCAGAACATGGAATGTAAGAAGTACGAAGCTAGGAAAATTGGAAGTCATCAAAAATTAAATGGTAGGCATAAATATTGATATCCTAGGCTTAAGTGAGCTGAAATGGACTACTATGGGCCATTTTGAATCAGACAATCATACGGTTTACTATGGTTGGAATGACAAATTGCAGAGAAACAGTGTCCCATTCATTGTCAAAAAGACCATTTCAGGATCTATCCTTAGGTACTATGCTGTCAGTAATAGGATAATATCTATATGCCTACAAGGAAGACCAGCTAATAGGACTATTATTCAAATTTATGCACCAACCACTAACGCTAAAGATGAGGAAATTGAAGATTTTTACCAGCTTCTGCTGTCTGAAATTAATCAAACATGCAATCAAGGTGCATTGATAATTAACTAGTTAACTATTATAAGTTTTCTCTATTTTAGGATCTCTTAGGAATGTAAATTTCCATTTGAATTCAAGATTAAATTTTACCTACAACAGGAAGAAGTACAACTAATCTTTACCAAAGCTAGTGAATATTCATTTTACATGTCCAGGATATCATAGTGGATTCAACTTGCTGAAATCTTCTAAGGATATGACCACGATTATATAATTTGGCTGATCTGATAAACAGGAAAAAGATGACTAAGCTCTCCGGGGGACTGGTTGGAAAAATTATCCCCAACGGCACTAACAATTATGCACATTGAAATTTCTTCAGTTATGGGACAGAATTCATTTTAATGAAATGAATATTTAAAAAAAAACTGAAGATTTGACATCATCTACAAAGACAGTTAAATACAATTTAACAATTGGGAACGTGAGGCTTATAAAATTACTTGAATCATAACACATCCAAATGTGTCAATAGAAACTTCCAAATTTTCTAGCATATGAATTGTTTTCCCCATATTGCTTGAGCAAAGACAATAAAAAGATTTAGAGAGTGAACAAATAGACAGTGGGACAAAGAATTTCAGATAAGTATATTAATCCAACTCTAGGCTAGGGCATATGACTAGATGTTAAAGTACTCTGGGCTTCTGACCTGTACCTCTTGTCTTGGATACTTGAACCCTCTGCCTTTGGGATCTCATCCAGTCACATGGCTTTAAATATCATCACTATACTGATGATTCTCCAATTCATACCTCTTACCTTAACCTCATATGATGTGAAAGTTGGATAGTGAAAAAAGAAGACAAGAGGAATTGATGCATTTGAGCCATGGTATTGGCAGAAACATTGACTATAATGTGGACTGCCAGAAGAATGAACAAACAAGTCTTAGAAGAACTAAAACCAGATGTTCCTTAGAAGCAAGGATGGTGATACTTCGACACACTTACTTTGAACACATCATCTGGTAAGACAAATCACTAGAAAGATACATCATGTTTGGTAAAGTAGAGAGAGGGTCAATGAAAATAGGGAAATCCTCAATAAGATGG
Organism: Trichechus manatus latirostris; assembly: GCF_000243295.1. NCBI lineage: Eukaryota > Metazoa > Chordata > Mammalia > Sirenia > Trichechidae > Trichechus > Trichechus manatus. The sequence goes on along the minus strand of NW_004444167.1, from coordinate 1,509,634 downwards.
ATTGACACAATTGCTGCAAGAATGGATTCAAACACACAGGATCTGAGGATCACACAGAATGTGGCAAAGTTTCCTACTGTTATACATAAGGTCGCCATGAGCTAGAAAGCCCACTAGATGGCAACTAACAATAACAACTTTAACCTCTTCCCTGAGTTCCAAACCGGTATATCAAACTTTCAACCTAATCCCCATTTGAATATTTAATACATATTTCAAACTGAACCTGAAGAGATAGAGAGACAATTTTAAGTTTAAAAAAAAAAAAGTACCTTCTTAAGTCTTTCTCATCTCAGTGAATAGCTCCACAATCAACTAAATTATTTACCAAAAAATAGGGTATATTACTGAGTTCTGTCTTTTCCTTATCCTTTACATTTAGTCCACTTTCAAGTCCGCTGTACTTTTGAAATATACCCATCATTCATCTTTTCTACCGATACTATCCTAGTTGAAGTTATTACAGTTGCTTGCCTAGACTCATATAACGGTCTCTGTTTTTCTTGTGCCTACTATACTCCCTCAATCCATTTGCCACATAGCAAATGAATCCTTAGATTTGACATTCTCCTTCATATCAGCCCCCTCTGGCTTCATACTTCAAGTAGAATAAAACCCAGTCCTTACTTCAGCTTACAAGGACTATGAGATGTCTCCTGCCCTTCCCTCAGAGCACATGTCCTGTACCTTACTCTCTTAACTGTAATCCCACTGACCCTTTATATACCTCAGATTCCCATTTAAGGCACCATAGAACTTTGTACTTCATTTTCCCGGATAGCTCTACCCTGGACCTTCACAATCCTGGGTACTTTTGTATTGTTTGTGTCTCAGCTTAAATACTACTCCTACACAGAGTTTTGTGGAATAAATGTCTAACTCTAAATGGAAGCTGAAAGCAAAAAAAAAAAAAAAAAGAAAGAAAGAAAAGACTAGTTTCTAGGAATTAAAAAGGAGATAAATTCAGTGGAAGTAAATTCTACTGAGGGGGAGGAGAGCTTTTTCTCTTTTTTAATGGCTCCTCAGTAGAAACTCCTCTAACCCACCTGACCTCATTCTCAATCCTTTCACCAAACTGTCCACAGGGGGCAAGAAGTAACTTAATCTGAGAAACTGGGCATTTGTAATCCTGCTCCTTTCTCTTCCCACAGGAAGCACTACTATGCTGGATCTTTCTTGCTGCTACCATTTTACAGAGGTAGCTTCTGCCCTTGAACTGAGTGGGTAAATCTGCCTACATCTCACTTAGCTATGGATATAAGCCATATTGTAAATACAAATATCAACTTCACTCATAATAAAGGTAATATTTGTTTCCTATTTGCCTTATATCACTTTATGTATATTTTGACTGCTGCAGAACTCAAGTGGAGAAGAGAACTGGCATTTTATCAGAAACCTTTAAACTCTTAAAGAAGTGTTTGCGAGTCCAGCATATATAAGTAACATGGCCATAGCTGGCTGTGAACTACAGTCTGAAATACAGCCTTGGACTGAGCTGGAACTAAGTAGTTATGCTTTTCCAGTAAGGATCTTCTGCTTACAAGTAGAAGAAAAAGAAATAATAACCACATAATTTGAAGAGTTTTATACATGAGACACTAACTCATAGCATATAGGAGGGCTCAATAATTATTTGTTGAAGTAATGAATGAATGAAAGAATATTCATTCTTTTCCTCAGGTGGTTTGAGCTGCATATGAGTCAAAAACCAGCAGGGATGCATCTACTCTTTTCCCAAGGTGCAAGCACAACAATATAGCGTCCATATCCATATGCAAGAACAGCCAAGGTGAAGAGGATGAAGGACCATAATAACTGCTACAGTAGACAAAGTTTCCAGGCAATAATGGTAGATGGATTTTTTTTCAGAAATAGAAAAAGTACATATACCTAGGTAATTTGAGAAGGCCTAAGAATGCACACAGCAAGCCAGCAGTGAAGAGGGATGTGAGAAAATGGGCAAAATGTCAATTTGAGATAAATCTACAGGAAATAAAAGATAGTTTATTAGTGTACCCTCCAAACCTGGAGAAATATTTCTTTCAACAGCTTTCTTTTAAGCCACTGCATCCACTGAATTATGTTTTACTAATTGCCTTTTTTTCCTAATCTCCTTGAGGTTGAAAGGTAGATAAGTAAAAATTACCTGGTAGTGTAAGAAGTATTTTCTTGAAATTTTATTTAGACTCAACAAAATAGTGAGTTTAACAGAGGAGAAAATTAAATATAAAGGAACAGAAATGGATTGTTCACACTTTTATTCAATTTTTTTGGCTAGCTTATTACATTAAGTTATTATTCCATAAAAGTAGCAAACACTTTGTTGATTTCCATGAGGCATTTAAGAATTCCCATGGCTCTTTCCTGAGCAAAAACTCTAGCCTCATGGGAAAAGCTCTCAATTCACAGCTGTTCAGCATCACATTATCATGGCTGGTTATCCCAGTTGCCTGAATTGACTCTTTGAAGATCAGTTTTCAAGGGAGCAAACAGATCAAGAGTAGTAAATCTCATTCAGTCATTTTAATGACCCAGCTATCTGAAATAGTGCTGGTCATTTTGGTGATCAAAATGACAAATGGAATTCAGTTGTGCAAGATTGACATTTCTCAGTGATGGCTGTGATGTCAACACACATACACAGACAAAACCCCTCTGATCCTGACCGAAGCACTTTCTGGATCAGACTATAGCTGCTCCTTAATTGCCATTGCATCTCATGCCTGGAGTCTATCATTTTTTATGGCCCCATCATAATACTGAATTGTACTTTCCTGTATTCTTTATACACCCTTATCTTAGTAAAAAGTTAAAACAAATTCCACCCTACCTTAAATCGTATAGGATTTAGAGGAAAAGCTCTGAAAGTAGGAGTAAAGTTATCACAACTCCTTAATAACTGATTACTCTGATGGGAAAAGATTCATTTTCAAAACAAACATAATGCAAAATGATTTGCAACTGTGGAGAAAATTTTAGAAAAAAGAAATCTGGAACACTTGTTCCTGTCAAGACTTAGGAAAACTGCCAGTAGCATTTTAAATGGTGCTGTTATCTGTTAAGCACAACAGCTGACTCTCACCATCTGGGCCAGGATGAAATTTACCTGAGTTCTGCCAGAATGCTCAGATAGCTTCCTTTTGCAGGTCCTTCAATCAATGGGCTGATGGAGAAAACTAAAAATACATTTGACTTCAGAAAGCTGTCTCCAAATGCAGGAAACCCAAGTGCCATGAGAATGATGGGAAAAATATTAGACTTATACACTGACTAATCATTTCTAGTAGAGCACTGCATTAGAATTGGGGATTAAGCCAACATGGCATGTTTGTTTAGAATTGTGATAATTACTGGGTGCAAAGCAGTATAAAATCATTCCTCAAAATGGAACATTGCATTTTCCTAATAGACAACCAAGTAAATAAACATGTTGTGGATGTTTCCACAAATCGAGAAACAGAACACATTAGAGCAAAAACAACATACTCTCAGACCACAAACTTTTGCAATGAAGCACTTTAGACAAGGACATTAAAATTAAAACTGCACTAAACACCATTTTATGCACAGACACTGTAGGATTTTAACTTCAGAGTTGTTGATTAAAAAGAAAACAAAACATCGGTGAATAGTTGACTTGTAGAATGGGAAATATATTTAATAAGGTATACTTTATAGAAAGATGTTTACCTGTGTTTTATTGACTGCGCAAAGGTATTTGACTGTGTGGGTCATAACAAATTATATGCAACATTGCAAACAATGGGAATTCCAAAAAATTATACCCATGCAGACCCTGTGCGTAGAATAAGAGGCAGTTGTTCAAACAGAACAAGGGGATACTGCGTAGTTTAAAATCTGGAAAGATGTGTGTCAGGGTTGTATCTTTTCATCATACTTATTCAATCTGTATGTTGAGCAAATATTCTGAGAAACTGGACTATATGAAGAAGAACAAGGCATCAGGATTGCAGGAAGACTCATTAACAACCTGCGTTAAGCAGATGACACACCATTGTTGCTAAAAGTGAAGAGGACTTTAAGCACTAACTGATGAAGATCAAAGACTACAGTCTTCAGTATGGATTACATCTCAACATAAAGAAAACAAAAATGCTCAAACTGGACCAGGAAGCAACATCATGATAAATGGAGAAAATATTAAGTTGTCAACAATTTTGTTTTATTTGGATGCACAATCAACACCCATGGAAGCAGCAGTCAAGAAATCAAACGATGCATTGCATTGAGCAAATCTGCTGCAAAAGACCTCTTGAAGTGTTAAAAACCAAAGATGTCACTTTCAGGACTAAGGTGTAACTGACCCAAGTCAGAGTATTTTCAATCGGCTTGTATGCATGCGAAAGCTGGACAATTAATAAGGAAGTCTGAAGAAGAACTGATGTGTTTGAATTATGGTGTTGACAAAGATTATTGAATATACCAGGGACTGCCAAAAGAATGAACAAATCTGTCTTAGAAGAAGTACAGCCAGAATGGTCCTTAGAAGTTAGGATGATGAGACTTCATCTCAGGTACATTGGACATGTTATCAGAAGGGAGCAGTCTGTGGAGAAGGACATCATGCTTGGTAAAGTAGACAGTCAGTGAAAAATCTTTAATGAGATGGATTGACACAATAGCCTCAACAAGGGGCTCAAACATATCGAAGATCATGGAGATGGCACAGGCCCAGCAATGTTTTGTTTTTGTTATGAATAAGGTCACCATGAGCCACAGCCAACTCAACAGTGACTAACAACAATAGGTTCATTAAGCTTCTTGGACCTGGAGGTTGATTATTTTTCATCAGATTTAAAATTCCTGGCCATTACTTATTTAATGAGTTTTCTTGCCAAACTATCTCCCACCTTTCTTTCTAGATCTCTAATTGCATGTATTATAAATTGATATTTTTCCACATGTCTCTGATGCAATGGTCAGTTTTTCAGCCTTTAATCCCTCTGCTTTAATTTTGATGGTTTTTATTTCCATATCTTCAACTTAAGTAATCTTTTCTTCTGCAGTGCTCATTTTCAAATCCTATCCATAGATTTTTTTTTTCAGACATCTTATTTCTCAGCTCTAGAATTTCATTTGGTTCTTTTCTACTTCTCCTATTTCTCTATAAATATTCTCCATCTTTTCACTGAATATTTTTATCTTTAAAAAAATCTACAGACTTCTGGGCAACATAGCTCTGTAGTCAGAAGCACTATGCCATCCTTCCGCAACGAAGATCAGAAAAACTAAGTCAAGCAGAGTCACATGTCAATCCTGAAACCCTAAGCATCAAATGAAGAGATAAAGAACTCAGCCAAGCACCGAATGGAATAAGAAACTGACCGAGAACAGAGAGTGAGGAGAGATACATGCAGAAGTCCCCTATCAGCTACCGCAGCATGGATCCACCATCTTGGACTCCTATAGGAGATCAGTGAACATGGGGTATGAGAAAGCAGCTTCACAGAGCTTCTAGCAGGAGACAGAACAACCCGTAAACAGTGATATAGGTTGTCCCACCCCCTACTCTTCTTCACCCCAACTTAGCTTCCTCTGCTTCCTGCAGCCACAGTCTCTTGACTGAGAAGCACCAGCTTTGCCCCAGTGTCACTTGGATTCCACCTACCCACACTGGCCGGCTCCTTAGTGCCTTTTGTTGGCTGCTGGTGTTGCTTTTTTCTTCTCTAGGTTTCTTCCTTACCTCTCACCACCTCCACCTCCTTTCTCTCAAATACCTGGCTCCGTGCGCCGTCCTTGCTTCTTCCTGAAAGGCTGTGAAACACCACTCAACTGTGAAACTGCTTCCCTGCTGGAGCCGCCACACTGGTGGGACTCCCTGGGCTTTTTTGTTTGGTTGTTTGCTTGCTCTTATTTGTTCTGTTTTGATTTGTTTGTTTCTTTTTCTTTTCTTGGCTTGGGAGCCCCTTCTAGCCTGGCAGTACCACGAGTCTTGGAAGCTACTCCTTTACTCTGTGCAGACGCACAGGGACATCCCTGGGGGCATTTCTTTTTTCTTGTTTTTATTTCTTTTTTTGTTTTTGTTTTTGATTTTTTTGGCTTCCTTGTTTTGTTTTCTTCTCTCTCTTATTCCCTTTTTGTCTGTCTTCATTTCCAGTTTCTCAATTTATTCATTTTTTTTATTTACCCTTTTTCTTTTTTTATTTTTGTTTTTCCCCATTTCTCAGTCTCTCATCTCTCCACTCCAATAGCAAGCTCCCTTACAACTCTTTTTTGTTTGTGTGTATGTTTTTGGCTCATTCTCTTCTCTCCTCTCTCTCATTTTTCCCATACCCATCTTAGCTCAACACAAATCACAATCTGCTCCCTCTTTCCTTCCTACCTGCACCATGTGCTGAACATCAAACTCAGAAGCAGCACAAGCACAGCCTACTGGAACCTGCCCTGTACTGATTCCCAGTCTGCACTGTCAGCTCTGGTACATGCCACAAACAACCCATCCCAGCAACTCCCCTTCAGTTGGACCTGTTCTGCTGTACCATACCTGCATGACTGATCTTGCCCATTGGAGAAGGAGGTGAAAATTATTGCGCCTACAGATGAGCAAACAACAAAGAACGCACAGCCCACCTGCTCAGACATAACCAAATAAAACAAAAAATGCAGGACAAAACAAACAAATCTACAATCAATAAATAAGGAAAATAACCACTGAATGCCCCGAAGACAGCAGACAATATCAAAACATTTACAAAAACAAGACAAGATGGTTCCAGTAGGTGTCCAAAATAAAACACCAGATGACCTTCCAGTAGAAGAAAAGGCACTAGACCTAACTGATAGGGAATTCAAATATCTAATATTCAGAATTATCCAAAAGTTGAAGCAAAAAGCAGACAAAAATGAGGAAAAAATAGACAAATTCATGGAAAATACAGATTACAAAATGGAAGAATTCAAGAAAATAATACAGGAAAAAAATGGCAAAATAAATTCACAACTAGAAATCATACAAAAACAACAATTAGAAATCCAAAACATAAACAAGATTTCAGAAATGGACAGTGTCATAGAAGGGCTAAGGAGCAGGTTTGAAAAAAATGGAAGACAGGATCAGCGAAATTGAAGACAAACACTTGACTACAACTCTGAGGAAAAAGCAGAAAAAAGAACGAAGAAAAATGAAGAAACCCTGAGAAAGATGTGGGATACAATCAAAAACAAAAATCTGTGAGTGATCGGAGTTCCAGAACAGGGGGAAAAACGGAACACAGAGAGGATCATTGACAAATTGCTTACAGAAAACTTCCCCAATATCATGAAAGATGAAAAACTAACCATCCAAAAAACTCAATGAATCCATATAGGATAGACCCCAAAAGAAAATCATCAAGGCATATCATACTTACACTCACTAAAACCAAAGACAAACAATCCTGAGAGCAGCTCGAGAAAAACAAAAAGTCACATACAGAGGAGAAACAATAAGTCTAAGCTCGGATTATTCGGCAGAAACCATGCAGGCAAGAAGGCAATGGGATGACATATATAAAACCTTGAAAGAAAAAGATTGTCAGCCAAGAATAATATATCTTGCAAAACTCTAGTTCAAATACGATGGTGAAAGTAGGTCATTTCCAGATAAATAAAAATTAAGGGACTATGTAAAAACCAAACCAAATTTACAAGAATTATTAATCTGAGAACAAACAACATCAGACCATAGACTGAATATAGAACACAGGATTGTACTAGCCAGATACTAACCTAGGAAATGAACTCT
>NW_004444167.1:1447748-1500335 GCF_000243295.1 Trichechus manatus latirostris | reverse complement strand
TCTGCAAACCTTCATCTAAGGTACAAAAAGAAAAAAAAAGAATTATCTATGTGAGATCAAATTGACAACAGCAACTCAAAAGGTTTGATGGGAAGTCTAGGCAGCAGTGAATTGAAGATAATGGTGATGGAATAATTTGGAAAAGGATAGTCAGAATAGTAGCACAACTGGAAGAATGTAATCGATGTCACTGAATTGTAGATGTAGAAACTTTTGAAATGGTGTAACTTTTGCTATGTATATTTTCACCAAAAAAAAATGTCCTCCAAGGTCGAGAAGGGAGAGTGTTGACATGTTGTGGGGTTGCTAACCAATGTCATAAAACAATATGTGTACTGACTGTTTAAGAGAAACTATTTTTCTGTAAACCTTCATCTAAAGTACAATAAAAAAATAAAAATAAATCTACACATCTGTAATAATGATTTAAAAGACGTAATCTGCTAATTCTAACATTTGTATACTCTTTAAATCTGATTTATTGAAAATTTCCTGTTTCTTCATTTTTGATTGGATTCTGAGCGTTATGGATACTACATTTTTTTGGTATAAATATTTACATTTTATTCTGTCAAGAAGCTAATTTTCTAGCAGATCATCTTATCCTTTTAGTGTGAATCTAAAGAATCCCTTATTCTAAGGCTAGAGTATTTGTTCCTAACAAATGGCTTTTCTCCTCCCTCATTTTGATGCTCTGAGTGTTCAGTGAGATCTCTTCTCTGAATATTTTGGCACTCCTACATCTCTGCACAATTTGTGACCAATGGAATTTCTATTTAGTTCATAGCTTCCTATTTCTCTGCTGTTCTCTACCAGGCTTCAGAGAGACTCATCCTGTTGATGTACAGCTTGAACATTTGTCCGTTTTCTCTGATTCCCTGTCATGCAAATTACAGTCATATCTGAAGCCCTAACCTTTAATTATTGCCTCCTGAGCTCATTGAGACTCCCATATTCTTCTTGGACTCCACTTTCCCGTTGCATTGTCCAGAAAGTGCCTCTAGGCAGAAAGCTGGAACATTTAAGGGGTTCCCCTCGTGTGTCTTTTGTTTCTTCAAGGATTGTAATACTGCAGTGCCTTCTTTTCAATAGCTAACAGTTTAAAAGCTTTGTCTGTAACAGTTACTTCATGACTGGACAAAAAGAAGTTGTGAACAACAATCTTAATTCTTTACTTATAATCAGGGAAAATATAATGAGATGACACTTTTGCTGAGCCTAGAGCTTACATTATTTGTAGTTGGTCTTTTTAAGAAAAAGAATACAAAATTTTGAACATAAAATTAGGCATGAATGTGAATATTTATCTAGAGAAAAGGAATAACTGCAAATCACAATTTTTAGAAGTCAGCATATAACACAAGAATCACAAAAAGCAGAAAATAACCTACTGATTTTATTAATTATATGCCTATCTTCAAATAACATTTTTTATCCTAAATTCTTGGCTGCATACTTTTTTATTCTCTCTTTATATATCAATAACTTTATGTTGTAATTTGCTTTAGAGAGAAAACAATGATTGAAATTTATTATTAATAGTTTCTTATAGTTTATTTTATAACTGGTAACTTATTAAGAATCCTTAGATTATGGTCAAATTGAGGAAAAAGTAGTAGATTCATAGATTTTTTTAATGCATGGGATATATTTCTGGACATTTCAAGTTTTCTTACAAAGTCTAATATAATAAAAATAGCAAGAAATTTAATTTTTTTCTAATATATGATCTACTTCTTATGTTTAAATTTTAAGTGCACAAAGAAATAATAAAAGAGTTTATTTATTACTGCTATTAGAAGTTGATCTTTCCTCTTACTAAATTGCTGCCTTTGATATTATATGATAATTTGTTACAGTTTTTACTGATGTCAGAATAATTTCTACACATTTTATCATTTGATGTTACCATTTTATTTTATGGTCCACAAATTTTTATTTAACTTTCTGTTGATTATTTAACTAAGTAAATATAAATACGTAAAAGAAGATACTTTTTATAAGCATCCAAATCAGAAATTTAAATTTCTCAATTTTTTCAAAAAGTTCTAAAATGTCATTATAACTTCTAGTTAGAATGAGGTATTTGAGCTTTGTCAGCTATTGAAATAATTTTTTGTACTTTATTTTTCTATAGCCTTCTTTTTCAAATGTTTGAAAATAAATTTGAGAGTTTGTAAAATGTTGTTGTAGCAATGTTCCAAGGTTTGAACAGCTTCACAATGGGCAGATCATCTCACTACACATATTCTCTTTAAAGAAACATCCAGGTTGACATGTATGTAAAATAGCTCAAATGCTAAAGAAAACCTATTGCTATTGTAAAATGCCAAAAATGTCAAAAATTTTAGGGACCATGTACGTAGCTTTTTTCTCTGAGGAGAGTAAGAGAATAAGCAGAATATTCCACATATGCCATTTATAAAGAATGTGTGCAGCCTTCTGTCCTCCCCTATTGATCATATGAATGACCACAGTGTTGTTAAAGAGAATTTTACGATCATCTCAAATGTATTTCCTTTGTTGAAAAAAAAAAAATCACTGATTTTTAGTTGGCAAAAGGTTAAAAATTGCACAGAGGGTTTTGTCAATGAATTAGTCAATGTTTGTCATGTCTACGACAGAAAGTACAATAATGGAGTAATGTCTGCTGCCTGCTTTAATTGTGAGGTTTACCCCTTTATTTTTGTCAGCGTTTTCCAATTATTTTGATTAATTCTTCATAAATAAATCAAATTTATTTTTTTCACTTCAGAATTTAAAAAAATGCTTGTGAAACTATTAATCAAATTTAACCATTATCACAATATTTCCATTACTTGAAGAATGCCCCTTTGCATCATGACCACTCGAAAGTAAAGCTGTCACATAAAAGCTTAAAAACTACAATAACCCTTTTAGCACTTCAGAATAAAACTAAATGTTTTTACCTTTTCAAGATATTGGTCTAGTGAGTTTTCATTTGGTTTTCAAAATCCAAGAAATATAGCTTTCTTTGAGCACAGTCTTCATGACTTTTTAGGGTTCTTAATGTACTCATCAGTATGAAGAGCCATCTAACATAAATATTGTCTGTCTTATTTATTAACAGTCAATAAACCAAAATGTAAGTAATCTTTAAATTTGCATTAAGCTACTAAGGATCTTATAATAATTTGAATTTTTTTTTTCAAAATATCTGCTTGAAAAACATCTTTTCCACTATACATCCTCTTGGATTCTCTGTAAATATTCCTAGAACCACGATATTGAGGCAACAAACTTCTTCATTAAACATTGTTGAATGAAATTATTGGTCATTACACCACTTGTTGAAGTCAACAAGTTTACCAAAGCTGTACTACTGCTGTTCTTCATATTTTTTTTGACCATACAAATTGTGCTTTTCTTTACCATTATTCTCATCTCTTTCACGTTCAGTGTGGTTTGAGTCTCATAATTTCCTTTATCTATTCTGTTGCCTAAAGCACTCACTCATCTATGCCAAGAAATTTGGAAGACTTCTACCTGACCAACCAACTGGAAGAGATCCATACTTATTCTCATTTCAAAGAAAGGTGATCTAACAGAATGTGGAAATTATCAAATAACATCATTAATATCACAAGCAAGTAAAATCATGCTGAAGATAATTCAAAAACAGCTGCAGCAGTGCATGGATTGGGAACTGCCAGAAATTCAAGCTGGATTCATAATAGGACATAGAATGAGGAATATCATTACTAATGTCAGATGAATCCTGGCTGAAAGCAGAGAATACTAGAAATATGTTTACATGTGTTACATCGACTATGCAAAGACATTCAACTATACGAATCATAACAAATTATGGATAACATTGCAAAGAATGGGAATTCCAGAACACTTAATTATGTTTATGCAGAACCTGTACATAGGCCAAGACGCAGTCGTTCAAACAGAACTAGGAAATACTGCATGGTTCAAAATTAGGAAAAGCATGCATCAGGGTTATATCCTTTCACCATACTTAATCAATCTGTGTGCTGAACAAATCCTGGAAGCTGGACTGTATGAAGAACATGACATCAGGATTGGAGGAAGACTCATTAACAACCTGCTATAGACAGATGACACAATCTTTGCTTGCTGAAAGCCAACACTACTTGAAGCACTTACTGATGAAGATCAAAGAGAACAGACTTCAGTATGGATTACACCTCAATATAAAGAAAACAGAAATTCTCACAACTGGACCAATAAGCAACATCATGATAAATGGAGAAAATATTGAAGTTGTTAAGGATTTCATTTTAATTGGATCCACAATCAACACCCACGGAAGCAGCAATCAAGAAATAAAACGACGTACCACATTGGGCAAACCTGCTGCAGAAGACCTCTTTAAAGTGTTAAAAACCAAAGATGTCACTTTAAGGAGTAAGGTGTGCCTGATCGAAGCCGTGATATTTTCAGTTGTCTAATGTGCATGTGAAAGCTGGACAATAAATAAGGAAGACCAAAGAAGAATTGATGCATTTGTGTTATGGTGTTGGCAAATAATATTGAATATACCATAGACTGCCAGAATAATGTCTTGGAAGAAGTACAGCTAGAATGCTCCTTAGAAGCAAGGATGGCAAGACTTCATCTCACATACCTTGAACATGTTATCAGGAGGGACTAGTCTCTGCAGAAGGACATCATGCTTGGTAAAGCCAACGATCAGTGAAAAAGAGGAAGATCTCAACGTGATGGATTGACACAGTGGCTGCAACAATGGGCTCAAACACAGCAGTGATTTTGAGGATGGCACAGGACTGAGCATTGTTCTGTTCTGTTGCATGTAAGGTTACTATGAGTCGAAACCGACTTGACTGCACCTAACAACAGCAACAACAATTTCAAACATACACAAAATAAAGGAAATAAGTATAATAGATTACCATATACCCATCACCAAGCATCAACTGTTATCAATAATTTAGGGCTAAAAATTCAGAGTTAATCATACTTCATCTATATTCACACCATCATCCACATTTCCCAGATTATTTTGCAGCAAATCCCAGATATGTCATTTCATCAGTAAATAATCAGTGTATATCTCTGGGACATATGACATAAGCATAATACCATTAAAAATAAAAAAAATAATAAAAAATAGTTACCGTCAAGTCGACTTTGATACATGGTAACCCCATGTGTGCCAGAGTAGAACTGCACTCCATAGGGTTTTCAGTGTGTGATTGCTATGAGTCAGGGCAGAAATGACAGCAGCTAACAACAACAATCTTTCAGAAGTAGATTGCCAGGGCTTTCTTCTGAAGCACCTCTGGGTACATTCAAACCACCGACCTTTTGTTTAGTAGCCGAGGGCTTAACCAAATGTGCCACCCAGATTCCTACAATAAATGCCATTATCACTCCTAAAATTATTAGAAATTATTCCTTAATATCAGCAAATACACATAAATACACAGTCCCCAAATGTCTTTTATAATTGTTTTAATTGACATCCAAAATATGCCCATTTATCATTCATTAGAACTGGCCAAAATATCTCTTAATTTTCTTTAACATATAAGTTTCTTTTATCTTAATTTTCCTTATATTTTTGGTTTTGTGGTTAGAGATTTCAAGTCATTTGTCCTAGACTATTTCCCACTTGGTGGATTGTTGTAATTGTATTTTTAAGTTCTGTTCCTCTGGTATCTGATTCTCTATTTATCTGGCAGTTAGATCTAGAAGTTAGATGAGAGTCTAGTCTATTCAACACTTTTGCTGTTGTTTATTACTCTGTAAGTAACAGCAAACAAATGAACACACTGGATACAATTTAAATATCCATCATGGGAGACTAGTTAAATAAACTATGGTATATTCACATGATGCAATAACATGTAGCTAAAAATGAAATGAGGAATTCCTCTAAATAATATTACTTGGTGTCCCCAGGATATATTGTTAAATGCAGATATGGTGCAAATAGTTAACATCATTGGCTGCTAACTGAAAGGTTGGTGGTTGAAGTTCACCCAGAGGGGCCTCAAAAGAAAGACTTGACAGTCTACTTGTGAAAAATCAGCCACTGAAAATCCTATGGAGCACAGTTCTATTCTGACACACGAGGGGTTCCCATGAGTCAAAATCAACTCAATGGCAACTAGTATTGGTACTATTTATCTAAGAAAGTGAGGATAATATTATATATGTCCAATTGCTAATATTAAAAAAATTAAACTGAGAAGCCATAAAATTTAAAAACATAATAGTCACCTATAATTAGAGAAACAGAATGGGGTGGAGTGGAGAGGAGATAGAAACTAAATTATCTAATTAAACATTTATATATGTATATAATTAAAGTTATAATTAGATATATATATAATTTAATATATACACATATATATTTTAAGAGTAGTATAAATATTTCATTGCATAATTATAAAGTTAAATTAAATTTTAAGAAGCATTCCCTGAAAGATGAAAGAAAATGAAACAAGTAAACTTACGTAAACAGTTGGTGGCATAAAGATGAGAAGAAAAAAAATTAACAGTAATATTCCAATTGAATTTAAGATGTAATAATTTGATTGGATATTCCTGGCTGAATATACCCTTTAGTAGGATCTAAAAGAACTGGGGGAAAAAAAGAACTTAATCCTAAAGGGAAATGAAATCCTGATACATGCTCCAATACAGATGAACCTTGAAAACACTATGCTGAGTAAAATGTCAGTCACAAAAAACAAAAACAAAAACAAATATTCTATGATCCCATTTATATGAAATAGGCAAATATATAGAGAGCAAAGCAAGCTTATTAGTGATTACTAGGGATGAGAGGGAGGGGAAATGGGGAGTCTTTGCTTACAGGGTACTGACGTTTTGTTAATGGTGGTGGAATAATTCAAAAAGGGATATTGGTAATGGCTGCACAATATGATGAACATATGAAATTCACCTAATTGTATATATAAAAATTGTTGAATTTACAAATCTTATATATATTTTAAGCACAATAAAAATATGTCTAATAATTATATATTTTGTACTCTCCCATGCTCCGTTGCCATCGAGTCATTTCTGACTCACAGCAACCCTAAAGGACAGAGTAGAACTGCCACACAGGGTTTCCAAGTAGTAGCTGGTGGGTTCAAACTGCTAACCTTTTGATTAGCAGCCAAACTCTTAAGCACTGTGCCACCAGGGCTCTATATCGGGTACTAGTGTTGGTTTATACTCTGAGACTATTGTTGGTTTAGGATGGGTTAAAACAAATGAGAAAATGTGTTGGTGACTTTGAGAACAGAGTTTTTTGTCTTAAAAATAAGATACAGTTATAAGATAAATATGATAAAATAAAAACCCTGTTGTCCTAAATTTGGACAGGAAGTATCAATATATACTCATTTGTAGGTATGTGTGTGTGTGTAGGGGGTTTGGGTGTGTATTCATGTGTGTGTATGTGTATGTGTGTATTTACTGAAAATGCCTAGAAACAATGACCACTCGGTAGCAATGAAAACTCCTAGCACCCAAAATTTTTACCTCTACAATTTCTCATTAAAAGGAACCAGACTCCTTTGGATAAACAGCAGGTTCTCCGTCTGTATCAGGATATGTACAAAATGAGCTTGGAATATCTTGTTACACAAGAAAGTAAGGAAGACTACTAAAACCCCATGTGTATCAGGGTAGAACTGTGGTCTACAGGGTTTTTATGGCTGTGACCTTTCAGAAGCAGATCTCCAGGTAGAACAAATGAGTGGATTTGAACTGCCAAACTTTAGGTTAACAGCTGATCACAAATCACTGGAGCCACCCAGGGTCCTATCAAACACTACTAGGGGCTTTTAAAATGATACACTTAAATAGGCTCCCACTGGGCAGATGAAACCACATAAGCACCAATAAAAAAATAACTGCAATGAATTCCAACACATTAAATATATTTAAATCCAAGAATTCATGATAATTTAAAAAACAAAAAATTAAACTCATGGGTCAAATTTAAAAGAAACTAGAGAAGCAAATCATTATTGTGAAAAGACGGAAATAAACAGGGAAAAAAATGAAGCACTTATCATGTCTTTCCCATAGAAAGTATACCTAAGGGTAATCAAAATTTGATGAGGAAAAATATCTGTTTATAAAAGTAATCCAGCTAATACATAAAGAAGAAACAATATAATCATAACACCATGATTTTGCAGTGCCTGACAATTTAATGAATTGAGGTAATTTTTATCTGTGGCTGCTAACATCACAAAAAGAGAGCAATCTGGCATTATGTGCCCCCCTGATGCAAGTTTACAACACCATCTATAGAGTGGTCTTGCCAAAAAAAAAGGAAAGAATAAAAGAGAGAGGAAAAAAAAAAAAAAAAGAAAACATTTAAAGGTGATATTCGTAGCATCTTAAACTTTATAAAACACTTACATGGCTTCACATACATATCAAGGAAATAACAATTTGACACCTTGTTGGACCTCAAAGAATGAATGAGTGAATGAATGTATTTAAGATACTCAGCTGGGATTTGGAAAGCCACTGAAAATGAACTTGCAAAACTCTCAGTAGGAAATATGTTAAATGGAAAATGTTATTCCCTCACAAGAATGAAAAAACATCATCCCAAAACCTTTGGGACACAGCAAAGGCAGTCCTCAGAGGACAATTTATAGCAATAGATGCACACATCAAAAAACAAGAAAGGGATAAAATCAAAACATTAACTACATAATTCAAACAAATAGAAAGAGAACAGCAAAAATAGCCCACAGCCACTAAAAGAAAGGAAATAACAAAGATCAGAGCAGAAATAAATGAAACAGAGAACAGAAAAACAATAGAAAGAGTCAAAAAAACCAAAAGTTGGTTCTTTGAAAGGATTAACAAAATTGACAAATCACTAGCCAAACTGACAAAAGAAAAACACAAGAGGATGCAAACAACCCAAATAAGAAATGAAAGTGGGGACATTACAATAGACCCAACTGAAATAAAAGGGTCATACAGACTATTATGACAAACTATATTCCAACAAATTTGAAAACCTAGAGGAAATGGATAAATTTCTAGAAACGCACTACCTACTCAAACTAACACAGAGTGATATTGAAAATCTGAACAGATCCATAACAAGAGAAGAGACTGAAAAGGTAATTAAAAAAAAAACCAACAAAAAAAAAAGCCTGGCCCAATACTACCAAACATTGAGAGAAGAGCTAACACTCGTACTACTCAAAATATTTCAGAACATAGAAAAGGAAGTGACACTTTCAAATTCATTTTATGAAGCCAGCATAACTCTAATACCAAAACCAGTGAAAGACACCACAAAAAACGAAAATAACACACCAATATCTCTCATGAATATAGATGCAAAAATTCTCAACAAAATTCTAGTCAATAGAATTCAGCATCATATGAAAAAAATAATACACCACGACCAAGTAGGATTCATACCAGGTATGCAAGCACTATTCAACATTAGTAAATCAACCAACCTAATCTACTACATAAATAAAAGGAAAGAAAAGAATCACATGATCATCTCAATCGATGCAGAAAAGGCATTTGACACAGTCCAACACCCATTCCTGATAAAAACTCTCAATAAAATACGTATAGAAGGGAAATTTCCCAGCATAATAAAGGGCATCTATGCAAAACCAACAGCTGAGATCATTCTTAATGGAGAGAGGCTGAAAACATTCCCCTTGAGAACAGGAACAAGACAAGGATGCCCTTTATCTCCACTCCTATTTAACACTGTACTGGAAGTCCTAGCTAGAGCAATAAGGCAAGCAAAAGAAATAAAGGGCATCCAAGTTGGTAACGAAGAAGATAAACTGTCCCTGTTTGTGGATTATATGATACTATAAATAGAAAACTCTGAAGACTCCACAAGAAAACTACTGGAACTAATGGAAAGATTCACCAGAGTAGCAGGTTACAAGATAAACACACAAAAATCTGATGGATTCCTATACACTAATAAAAAGAACCATGAAAAGGAAATCAGGAAAACAATACCATTTAAAATAGCCCCTGAAAAAAATAAAATACCTAGGAATAAGTCTAACCAAGGATGTAAAAGATCGATACAAAGAAAACTGCAAATCACTACCACAAGAAACCCAAAGGGATCTACATTAATGGAAAAACATACCACGCTCATGGATAGGTAGACTCAACATTGTGAAAATGACAATTCTACCCAAAGCAATTTATAAATACAATGCAATCCCAATCCAAATACCAACAACATTCTTCAAAGAGATGGAAAAACTAATCATTAACTTTATATGGAAAGGGAAGAAGCCCCAGATAAGTAAAGCACTACTGAAGAAGAAGAATAAAGTAAGAGGACTCGCACTACCTGACCTCAGAATCTACTACACAGCTACGGTCGTCAAAACAGCAGGGTACTGGTACAATGACATATACATTGACCAATGGAACAGAATTGAGAACCCAGATGTAAACCCATCCACCTACGGTCACCTGATCTTCGACAAGGGCCCAAAGTCCATCAAATGGGGAAAAGACAGTCTTAAACAAATGGTGCTGGCAAAACTGGATGTCCATCTGCAAAGAAATGAAACAGGACCCATACCTCACATCATATGTAAAGACTAATTCAAAATGGATCAAAGACCTAAATATAAAGCCAAAAACTATAAAGTTCATAGAAGAAAAAATAGGATCAACTCTAGAGGCCTTAATACATGGCATTAACAGGATACAAACCATAACCAACAACACACGAACTCCAGAAGATAAGCTAGCTAACTGGGATCTTCTAAAAGCTAAACACTTATGCTCATCAAAAGACTTCACCAAAAGAGTAAAAAGAAAACCTACAGATTGGGAAAAAATATTTGGCCATTACGCACCAGATAAAGGTCTATTCTCTCTAAAATCTACAAGAAGAATGCAATGCCTCTACAGCAAAAAGACAAATAATCCAATTAAAAAATGGATGAAGGAAATGTAGAGACATTTCACCAAAGAAGACAGTCAAGCGACCAAAAGACACGTGAGGAAATGCTCACAATCACTAGCCATTAGAGAAATGCAAATCAAAACCACAATGAGATACCATCTCACCCGGCATTACTGGCACGAATCAAAAACACTGGAAATAACAAATGTTGAAGAGGCTGCCTGGAGACTGGAACTCTTATGCACTGCCGGTAGGAATGCAAAATGATAAAACCATTTTGGAAAATGATATGACACTTCCTTAGGAAGCTAGAAATAGAAATACCATACAATCCAGCAATCCCACGCCTAGAAATATATCCTAGAGAAATAAGAGCCGTCAGACGAATACACATATGCACACCCATGTTCATTGCAGCATTGTTCACAATAGCAAAAAGATGGAAACAACCTCGATGCCCAACAACAAACTATGGTACATACACACAATGGAGTATTATGCAATGATAAAGAACAATGATGAATCTGCAAAGAATCTCATAACATGGATGAACCTGAAGGGCATTACGCTGAGTGAAATAAGTCAATCACAAAAGGACAAATATTGTATGAGATCACTACTGTAAAACTCATGAAAAGGTTTACACACAAAATGAAACAATCTTTAATGGTTACGAGGGAGGGAGTGGGAAGGGGGGAATACTAAATAGACAATAGATAAGTGGAAACTTTGGTGAAGGGTAAGACAGTACACAGTACTGGGGAAGCCAGCACAACCTGTACAAGGAAAGGTCACCGAAGGTCCATATATACATCCAAACTCCCTAAGGGACCGAATTGCTGGTGGTAGGGCTGTGGGGACCATGGTCTCGGGGAACATCTAGCTCAATTGGCATAACAGTTTATATAGACAATGTTCTACATTCTACCTTGGTGAGCAGCGTCTGGGATCTTAAAAGCCTGTGAGCAGCCATCTATGATACTCCACTGGTCTCATCCCTTCAGGAGCAAGGGAGAATGAAGAAAACAAGATACAAGGGAAAGACTAGTCCAAAGGACTAATGGACCACAACTACCACGGCCTCCACCAGATTGAGTACAGTGCAGCTAGATGGTGCCAGGCTACCACCTTGCTCTGACAAGGATCACGACAGATGGTCCCAGACAGAGCTGAAGAAAAATATGGAAGAAAATGCTAACTCACACACACACAAAAAAAAAAACGGACTTACTGGCCTGAGACTGGAGACATCCCAAGAGTATGGCCCCCTGATACCCTTTTAGCTCAGAAATGAAGTCACTCCTGAGGTTCACCCTTCAGCCAAAGATTAGACAGCCCCATAAACTAAAACGAGACTAAAGGGGCACACCAGCCCAGGCGCAAGGACTAGAAGTCAGAGGGGACAGGAAAGCTGGTAATAGGGAACCCAAGCTTCGAGAAAGGGGAGTGTTGACATCTCATGGGGTTGTTAACCAATGTCATAAAACAATACGTGTACTAACTGTTTAATGAGAAACTATTTGTTCTCTTAACCTTCATCTAAAGTACAATTTAAAAGAAAATGTGATTCCCAATAAATATTGAATGATGTGATTATTGATTCAGAGGAAAAATGCAAAGACATAGCAAAGTATGATATAAGCACATAGTCTTTTTCTCTAAGACAAAACGCACCTCTTATATAAAAGGAACAGGAGGTTGTTACAATGGTTGTGACTCACTATTAAATTCAATCTGTAAGCGTCCCTCACAAATAATTATAATAAAAGGAGTTTTGTAGAGGGAATTTTTGCAGATTAATGTTTGAAGGTTAGCATGAGCTTCACAACCCCATGCAGGGGAGAATGAATGTGCTGAGGATGTGACAAGCTCTTTGTCCATGGGGAAAGGAAAAATCTGTGTCAGCCACATCCTCGCAAAAGCCATCCTGCTGGGCAGTAGCTTTGTAATGATAACCCTTTTGTCCACCTTCTTAGACTCATATGACTGATACACATAACACTATTTCCGACATAGTCTATAGCATTGATTATTATGTGATGATGTTATAAACTATGCCTGAGACATTTTCTAAGAGGTTATCCAGAGTGTATACACAAACACACACACATACAGGCACACACACTCCCACTTTATACGTAAGAGCCCATTGTCTAAACGAGCTTTGTTAAGTTTAAAGCCAAAGCAAAGATATGACTCTACTTGTATAAAACAAGCATGCTTGGGAAATGAACAATTGTGCTGAGTGGAAAAATTTATTAGCTTTAAGTAAAATTTATTAATAAAGTTATAATTACCTAATAATATTTAATTGGATAATGATGTTATCTAATCACTTGCATGTTACAATTATCTGTATAGGCTTAGCATTGACTCAAATGTTATAAAGGACACTCAACATAAAATTCGTAAGATACGAATCATAGTTCCGGAAATGCTACCAACTAAATTTGCATCCAAGGGAAAGTCGTTAGACCTCTATGAAGATCCATTTCTTTATCTGAGGAATGAGGGAGAATTGAAATAAATGATCTTCAACATACTTCCAATTCCAGAGGGTTCTGATTTTATGATAACCTGTTAACATCCTGCACCCAACGTCACAGGCAAAGTCTACCTGTGTAGTATTTGTAATTGGCTGTATATGTGTGTCCATTTAAGATCCTGATTGTTGTTGTCGTTACTTGCTGTACAGTCAGCTCTGACTCACAGTGACCCCATGTACAATAGAATGAAACAACGTTGACTTGTCCTGTGCCATTTTCACGATTGTTGTTTGCAGCCACTGTGTGTTTGGAGTGTCTTCCAATGTAGGAGGCTTGTCTTTCAGGACTATATCAGGACAATATTCTGATGTGATCCATGAGGTTTTCACTGGTTAATTTTCAGAAGTAGATCTCCAGGCCTTTTTTCCTAATCTGTCTTAGTCTGGAAGCTCTGGAAACATGTGTACTATGGGTGATCATGTTGGTATTTTAAATATTGGTGGCATAGCTTCCAGAATCATAGGAACACTCAAGTCACCACAGTATGACAAACTGACATTCAGTGGAAGATCATGATTATAGACATGTATATAACATAACACATTTTTTTGGAGAGAGAAATTGTTAGGCCATGACTACTATTTCTTGTGATTAAAAAAGAAGAAAAAGAAAGAATCAAACACATAGCTTGCCCTTGAAGGCATAGAGCGATAGAAGATAAAAGTAGATAATTTCCAATGCTCAGATGCAGTAAGTACTACCACATTAAAAGACAAAGTAGCCTTCCAGAGTCAGGGAAATAATCATGTGGGTGGTGACATTTGACTTGAATCTTTAAAGATGACTGGGAGTTCATCAGTCAAAGATGGGAAAGGTCTGTTATAGTTTCTCCTATATGTCTTCAAAAGGAGCTCTGATGCACGAACAGTTAAGTGCTTGGCTGCTAACTGAAACATTGGTGGTTCAAACCCACCCAGTGGCTCCATAGGATCAAGACCTGGCAATCTGTTCCAGGGAAGATTACAGCCTAGAAAGCCCTATGAGGCAGTTCTACTCTGTCACATGGGGTCTCCATGAGTTGAAATCTACCCAACAACACCTAACAACAACCTATATCTTCAATTACCTGTCATGGTCCCATAAGAGAGTACTGTATCTTATTAGTCTTTATTTTCCAATGTTGACATCTATTATAAGCTAAAAATAAAAATGTATATTGAATTCAATTGACAATGAAGAAATTATAAAGCATAGAACAACGTCAGAAAGAGACATGAAAAATAACAGTACCGTGTCCAGACACTAAGAAGAAAATTTCTAAAACCCTCTAAGAAACATATTATTCATTGTAGCTTGAATACATTTCTCAAAATTTCAAGCAACCTTTGCATTTAAGCTTAGTAAATCCATGGTAGCCAATGCTGGTAATAAATCAGCTTGATAATCAGTGCATTTTTGGCTATTAAGTATGACCTCATTAATTTATTTTAACAAGGATTAAGTCCATTTCTTCTTTTATGATTCTTTCTGTAGATAGAAAAAAAAATTATAACCCTATTGATAATAATACTGTTTACAATTAGTATAACAGATTTTAAAATAAATGTAATGGGCATAGTTTCATAAGACACATTCTCAATAGATGAAAATTGTTTTTCCTATAACATATCTTTTTATTTGTTAGAACCAGAAATTGTCATTTTTGCAATTTAAAGAAATGAATTTTAAACTAATAAAAATTTAATCATATTTAGTGTAGGGTTTTCTCAGTCATTTTGATCTTTTCTCTACCCTTCCGCTTTCCCTTTCAGAGTTGTCTTACCAAAAACTGTAAAAAATAAAAAAGATTAAAAAATAGAAAACTTGTCATAGCACAATAAAGAGAATAGTTGCTTAAAAAATACTTCCAAAACACTTAAAAAGCAGGGGTCCCCAAAGTGACAGTGAAAACTTTGCAAATTTTGCAAGCTTTTGAGTCATTTTTTCCAGTTACTACCATGGTATGATACTCAGTTATTCACAGTGTGAGATAAGATTGAAAGTTTTTTTTTATTATTCCAGGGGACCTGGAAAGATCAAATGGCACAGGAGGCCATAATTGAGCAGGAGCAATTGAATCCAGACTCCCCCAAGGTGCTGTCTACCAGACAATGCAAGCATGACTGCAAGCTGTAAGCACAGGAGACAGGCAGAGGGTGCTACACCATCAGTCCCACCTTTGCAAACCACTGGCTGGGTGACCCTAACTATACTCTTCCTCTGTTCTAAGTTTCTTAAATGCATTTAAAATTACCAGTTTATTTTCCATTTTTCTCCTGCCTCGGTCTAAGAAAGAGTGGTAAAAATATCCTCTTTTAAACTATAAGCTTCAAGGTACTAACCCTCTGAAGGAGTTAATGTAACTCTCAAGTATCACATATGCAACCAGAGGGCAACAAACCCCAAGAAGTATCAAAGCCAGTAATACCTACCAATTTTACAGAGCCTTTGTGTGAGAGGTTGTGATTAGATTAAATGACTTTGAAAGGGTGAAATGCAATGGAAGGGCTCATTATTTCTATTATTGATAGAGCTGGTAAGGGTCATGTTCATTATGCAGGTGCAAAAAAGACAGGAAAAAATCTAGTTAGACTTTTGTGCTTTGTTATAACTTTGGCCATGTGCTCTGATTTAATATCAAAATTAACTGAATGTTTTAGAGCATATGTTTTCTCTCTGCTTTTCATATATGTTTTCAAATACATATTTTAGCAAGAATAAGAGGAAAGTTTCCTAATCATTTTCATATTTATTTATATGTTAGATTGTTTCTTAGTATATTTGAGACTTGTTCAAGTTATGTCCTAAGAATTTACATCTTGGAATAGTCTGACAATAATAACTTCTAATGATGAAATAATTTTTAATACTTCAATAATAAAATGTTTTTAATGGGCCTAAGATGGATTTGCTTTTCCTTGAACTTCCTTAGAAAACCAGGGAATAGTGAGTTTCATGCTACCCATGCATCCATTCCTGTGTTATCTCTTTGCTTAATTAACCAACTGCAACTTTAGCATACATCAGCATCAGCGGAAAGACTTGCTGAAACCCAGATTCCTAGGTCCTACCTCAGATAAAGTAGGTCTGTGGTTGTTTCTGTTATGTTATTAGATGTCGTCGGGTTGGTTCCGACTCACGGTGACCCTATGTACAACAGAATGAAACACTGCCTGGTCCTGCGCCATCCTCACAGTCTTTGTTATGCTTGGGCCCATTGTTGCAGCCACTGTGTCAATCCATCTATTTGAGTGTCTTCCTCTTTTTAGCTGACCCTCTACTTTACCAGGCGTGATATCCTTCTCTAGGGACTGGTTCCTCCTAATAACATGTCCAAAGTATGTGAGACAAAGTCTTACCATCTTTGCTTCTATTGAGCAGTAATTCTTCTTCAGTCTTTCTTATTCATTATCCAGCTTTCCCATGCAAATGAGGCAATTGAAAATACCATGGCTTGGGTCAGGTGCACCTTAGTCCTCAAGTTGACGTATCTTTGCTTTTAAACACTTTAAAGAGGCCTTTTGCAGCAGATTTGCCCAATGCACTGCGTCTTTTGATTTCCTGACTGTTGCTTCCATGGGCACTGATTGTGGATCCAAGCAAAATGAAATCCTTGACAACCTCTATCTTTTCTCCGTTTATCCTGATGTCGCTTATTGGGCCAGTTATCATGATTTTTGTTTTCTTTATGGTGAAACGTAATCCACACTGAAGGCTGTGGTCTTTGATCTTCATTTTAGTTAGTGCTTCAAGTCCTCTTCACATTCAGCAAGCAAGGTTGTGTCATCTGCATATTGCAGGTTGTTAATAAGTCTTCTTCCAATCCTGATGCCGTGTTCTTCTTCATATAGTCTAGCTTCTCAGATTATTTGCTCAGCAAACAGATTGAATAAGTATGGTGAAAGGATACAACCCTGACGCACACCTTTCCTGATCTGAAATGATGCAGTATCCCCTTGTTCTGTCCAAACAACTGCCTCTTGGTCAATGTACAGGGTTCACAAGAGCACAATTATGTGTTCTGAAATTCCCATTCTTCACAATATTATCCATAATTTATTATGATCCACACAGTCGAATACCTTTGCATAGTCAATATGACACAGGTAAACATCTTTCTTGTATTCTCTACTTTCAGCAATGAGCCATCTGACATCAACAATGATATCCCTCATTTCACATCCGGTTCTGAATCAGGTTTGAATTTCTGGCATTTCCATGTCAGTGTACTGCTGTAACTATTTTTTTAATTACCTTCAGCAAAATTTTACTTGCTTGTGATACTAATGATATTGTTTGATAATTTCCACACTCTGCTGGGAACAGTACACTGTATCAAGCCAAACTCAGTTGAATATTTGTTGTTGTTAATTGCTGTTTAATCAGTTCCAACTCATGGTGACTTTAGGTAGATAGAATGAAACTTCGCCAGGTCCTGCACCATCTTCATGACCATTGGTATGTTTAAATCCATTGTTGTGGCCACTGTGATTTTATAGCCCCTTTCCAAACAAGTGGACTCTTCTTCCAGCACTATGTTGGACAATATTCTATTGTGATAGAGTTTTCATTGGCTTATTTTCACAAGTAGATATCCCAGTCTTTCTTCCTAGTCTAGAAGCTCTGCTGACCCTGACCCTGTGTCAGTCTTAACAATGTCCCAGTAACAATTAGATTTATCAAATAGATAAACAAACAATATTAAGTCAACAAATATCCAGTCATCTGCATGCCAAGCTCATTCCTCATAAAAGCAAATAGGAAACCCATTATCTGGAACAGGCACTGTCCACACCTAGAAAAAGTATTCCCACAAATAGGCTTTTGGCAATTCCACATGGCTTAATTAAATGGGGTGAAATTACATCAGTTTTATTTGACAAAGAACGATAAAACCAAGATTGTAGCTAGCTTTGCCACTGGGAATTGGTCAAAAATTTAAATACAGGTAGGTCTTCTCTCTCTTGTGCATTTATTGGGGTTTGAGGAATTAATAAATATGCTTCTTTCTTCTGTCAGAGGTTTGGCCTAACTGAGAGATAGACAAAGATCCAGGCATATGGAGATAAAAAAACAGCTTCATTTTTAGGAAAGCTATTGAGAATCTTTGCAGTAGTAATGGGTACCCTATTACTGTAGATATAATACTCTGTCAGCCACAGAAAGTACTAGACAGCTATAGATCTCCTCCATCCCATCTCTTAACCCCATAGAGATACTAGACTTATCTTAAAAGGTTGATGATAATAATTTATTTATTACTACATCTTTAAATAATTCCTCATATTAAAAAGCTTTCTGAAATCAAAGTATCTTACTAACATATAAACAGAAAAAATATGTAATTAAATTGGATACTAGGTGATACTTGATAAATGCAACATGATTTCTACTTCTTTCACAAGAAGCCTTATGAAAAAAGTGTCCATGTCTGAGTGACTGACTTCAGCCAGAAGTACTAAGTAACGAAAGTCTCCAAATTCTAGGGCCAGTATTATCTTTTGAAATATTGTTCACACAAATCCAAGTGAGATCTCTTTTTTTTTTTTTTCATAATAAGGAGTCAAATTCAAAGTTAGAAAAAAACAATGAATGTGCCTGATAGCTACTGTTTACCTTAGAGCCTCTTTATCATATGGAAGTTTGGAACTTAGAATAGCCCCAAGAAGAAAAAACTCGTCTCCTGATTCCGACTTCTTGGTAGATCTTACAACCAATAGCCAAATTGTCACAGACCAAATATGTATGGCCCAGTATAATTTCTGAAGGAGTCCTGGAGGTGCAAATGGTTAAGCACTTGGCTGCTAACCAAAATGTCTGGGGTTCAAACCCACCAACGGCTCCGTGGGAGAAAAGACCTGGCAATCTGCTCCAGTAAAGATTTCAGCCTAGGAAACCCTTTGGGGCAGTTTTACTCTGTCCTATAGGGTTGCTATGAGTCAAAATCAGCTTGACAGAACACAACAATAACAACATAATTTCTGAGAAGTGCCATTAAAGATAATTTTTTAGAAATACTTGATTTCCTTCCCGATGTTGACCCCCAAACTTGGGAAATCTTACCCAAGCATCAGGGTCTCTCTTAATAACTCATATTAAATATATCTCCAATTGAGACCTCTGCTCTGAACTCTAGACACATACCCAGTTGTCAAATTGCCATCTCCACTTAGAGGCATAATTAACAGACATATTAAATAGAACATATCAAAAATGAAGATATTAATCTCCTTCTACTATTCTCCTCACCTTATCTCCCACTGTCTTGCCCATCTTAGTTATTAGCAGATTCCATTCCTCCAGTTACTAAGCCCAAAAACCTTTGTTCCATCTTCTATTCCCTTCATTTTTTTATAATTCACACTAAGCTAAGTCTTGGCAACACTCGCTTCAAAATATATTCAGCATACATCAATTTCACATCATCATCACTACCACCCTGATCTAAAGCACTATTATCTCTCCACTATCCACTTAAGTTTATTGTTATAGCCTTCTAACAGGTTTCCCTGCTTCTGCACTGTTCCTTCCCCTTCAATCTATTCTAATCGCTGAAGCCAGGGTAAGTCTTTTACAATATAAGTTAGATCACTCCTCTGCTCAAATCCCTCCAGTGGTTTGATTCTCCACCTCACTCAGAGTAAATCCAAAATCCTTACAGTGTTACACAAGCCCCGACCCTTTGCTGCTTAAAATGTGGTCCAAAGACCAACAGCATTAGCGTCACCTAGAAAATCTAAGTAGTCTCCAAAACTCCTGAACCAGAATCTTCATTTTCACATGAAATTTGGGTGATTTATATACAAATTAAAATTTGAGAAATGCTGTCCCTCAAAACGAATCCCCTACTTTTCTGATCTCTTCATCTGCTTGCTACCAGCCCTCCCATATCATTCCATCTCTGTGTCAGTCATACTGGACTTTTTGTTGTTCCTAGAATGCCTGGAATACTCTTCCTCTAGATATTTGCACAGATTGTTTCTTAACTTGTTTCAGATCTTTATGCAAATATCACATGATTGAACACTTTCCTGGATACACCCTTTAAGCGAACATCCCCATCACCCCCATACCTGTTCCTTGCTTATCTTTCACCAGAGCAGTTGCCATCATCTAGTATGCTAAATATTTATTCACTTTGCTTGTTGTCTTTTCCATTAACTAGAATATAAGCTCCTTGTGTACAGGGATTTGAGTCTGTTATGTTCACTGCTGATTTGGAGGCTCCTGGAATGGAGCCTGACACTCAATAGAGGCAATTCAATAAATATGTGTCAGTTAAATGAGTCAGAAAGAGCATTAATTATTTGTCCATAATCATGTTTTAACTCTTGCTATTTGAAATCAAGTGTGTTATGTGCTACAAGTAATACTTAAAAAGTATATATATACAGCATAGCTTTATGATTTAGGAAGTTAAAAACTAGTATTGTACCAAAATGTTTGTGAATCAATTTGCTCTTGTGCTTCACCAACTTTTGTAGTAAAGTACTTCTTAGCCTTAGTACACACTGTGAGAATGGATACATGCTTTTATGTGTCCTAAATTTATCCGTCTGAAGCTTCACAGAATGTTCCCTTGTTCTGTTACACAGAAATATGTACACAAAGTACATGTCCATCATATCCATGCCTTTCATATATTTTGTCCCTTTTCATTACCTTTTTTTTCCATTTTCTTCTTTTCAGAATGAAGAGTCCCAATCTCCTCAGCTGGTCCTAATAAAATGGACCTTCCAGGATCTTACTTCTTCAGATAATCACATTCTTTTAACTAGAACCTCACAGGTAAAGTTATCAGAGTATATGGCAAAGAGGAAAGAATGTTGCCCCCTTCCCCTCTCCACTCCCAATTGAACTTAACTTGGTCCCACCATGTGTTTTTCTTTTTTTTCCTGGAAAAGAAAATATAATCTCTAAAGAATTATATAATCTAGTTGGAGAGATATGACTTAAGAGTAAGGTATTTCCTAAAGTTTGGTTTTGATTATCTTACCTCCAGGCAACTGGAAAGGCTTAAAATGCTGTGTGCCTATGGACTACAAGCAATATGATTGGAAAACAAAAGTAATAAGAGTATATTAGTTAATAACTGCTTACCAAAAAATGTTTAAAATGATTATAATAAAGCTTGTAAATAAGTGAAAGCAACTGAGTCAATAAAGTTTTGGCCCAGCAACTACTTATTAGGTATGAGTAAAAATCTCAATAAGAATTCCCTATTAATGATGTAGCAATTATTTAGGCTGTTAGTTTGCAAGAACCCAAACGGAAGCTAAGCAATACAAGAGGATTAAGGCCTGATTAAAGACCCCTAGTGGTGCAATGGTTAATAGTTCCTTTGCTAACTGAAAGTTCGGTGGTTCGAACCCTCTCAGAGACTCCATGAGAGAAAAGACCTGGTGATCTCCTCCCATAAAGATTACAGCCTAGGAAACCCTATGGGGTACTTCCACTCTGTCCTGTCGGGTCGCTATAAGTCAGAATTGACTCAACAGCAACAGGTTTGGTTTAAGGTGTCCTGATGGCACAGTGATTAAGTGCTCAGCTGCTAACCAAAACGTTGGTGGTTTGAACTCACCAGACACTCTGCGAGACAAAGATGTGGCAGTCTGCTTCAGTAAAGATTACAGCCTTGGAAATACTATGGGGCAGTTCTACTCTGTCCTATAGGGTCTCAATGAGTCAAAATCCATTTGAAGGCAGTGGGTCTTAGGCCTGACTGGGATGGAGAACATCCTTCTTGCTCAGATGATGCTATGAGATACAGCCATTCATTCTGGATCCCTCTTTTGGAACAAGCTACTGAAGCTGTGAGCCCAGTAATGTAGTCAATGGGACATATTACCAATCAATATATGAAGCACCACAGAGAAAAATACAATGTGGTATATTTAAATAACAAGTATTTCAAATGGAGAAATATCATAGTTCTGTAAGAATTTGAATGATGATTATTTCATTTTCAGTAATTGGGTAATTATGTAACACAAGTTTTTGACCTACTTTATTCAAAACATATCATATCTACATTTCTTGGTTCATTCTCTTAGGAACATGTAAGTTTTCCTATTTATAAGGCATTTTTACTAGGTACTATAGAAAATCTCAGGAGAAATTAGCTATAGCTCTCCTCCAGGAGTTTGCAGTTTGCAGTACATGGAGATATGGCAGGAGTAAAACTAGCCACAGAAAGAAGTGGGGACTTAGTGTTCATTACATCATCTCTATGCTATACATAGCACTGGGCACTTTATATACATTGTATTATTTAATCATAACATCAGTACTATAAGGTAGAAATCACAGAATCCTATCAATTTTACAGATGAAGAAATTGAGGCTTAAAGAAGTTGAATAACATGCCTAGGCTCACACAACTGGTAACCAGAAAAATTTGAATTCAGGCCCCTTAGCTGTTTTCTTTTCTTAATTTTAGAAAAATCATTTAAGCCCCATAAGAAATGGTAAAAAGAGTAAAGAGAATTCCTAGTACTACTCATTCAGCTTCCCCCAATGATACTATCTTACTTATTCAATCATTGCACATTGTTAAAACCTGGACATTGACATTGATACAATTCTATTAACTCACCTTCAGACCCTATTCAGCAGATTTCACCAGTTTTTGCATGCACTCTTTTGTGTGCCTGTGTACCATATTTTTATGCAAATAACACACACCTTCTATGTTTGTTTGCCAACTGCTCCCTCCACCCACGAGGTATTTTCATAAGCACTTATGAAACTACCTGCGGGTGCGGGGGATCGTTTGGCAAACAAACATAGAAGGCTAGTGCATTATTTACATAAAAATGCAGTATGTGCATGTGTGTATTGTTCTATGCAGTTTTATGACATGTGTAGACTTATGTAACTATTAGCACAATTACCATGCAGAAGTGCTATATTACCACAAAGGAAATCCTTTATGTCACCCTTAACAATCACACCCTCCCCCAAACCAGCCCTTGATATTGACTGATCTGTTCTCCAGCACTACAAGTATGTTGTACAATCCAGGTCTTTTTGATACCAAAGTTCATGAGACTGATAAATTAATGGTAAACTTTTTTTTCTTAAATATTATTTGCATTCTTTATGACTCAACGGCACCTAACAAAAACAAAAACAACATAGATTATATACTGGGGCATATATTCAAATATGCATGCCGTTGTTGTTGTTAGGTGCCGTTAAGTTGGTTCTGACTCATAGCGACCCTGTGCACCACAGAACGAAACACTGCCCTGTCCTGCACCATGCTCACAATCGGTGTTATGCTTGAGCCCATTGTTGCAGCCACTGTGTCAATCTATCTCTTTGAGGGTCTTCCTCTTTTTCCCTGACCCTGTACTTTATCAAGTCTGATGTCTTTCTCCAGGGGCTGAACTCTCCTGACAACATGTCCAAAGTATGTAAAACATAGTCTCACCATCCTTCCTTCTAAGGAGCATTCTGGTTGTACTTCTTCCAAGACAGATTTGTTTATTCTTTTGGCAGTCCATGGAATATTCACTATTCTTCACCAACACCACAGTTCAAAGGCATCAATTCTTCTTCAGTCTTCCTTACCCATTTTCCAGCATTCCCATGCATATGATGCAATTGAAAATACCATAGCTTAGATCAGGCGCACCTTAGTCTTCAAGGTGACATCTTCCCTGACTTTAAACCATGCAGTATCCCCTTGTTCTGCCTGAACGACTGCCTCTTGATTTGTGTACAGGTTTCTCATGAGCACAATTAAGTATTCCAGAATTCCCATTCTTCACAATGTTATCCATAATTTGTTATGATCCACACAATCGAATGCCTTTGCATAAATAAAACACAGGTAAACATCTTTCTGGTATTCTCTGCTTTCAGCTAGGATCCATCTGACATCAGCAATGATATCCCTGGTTCCACCTGGGTAATTGAGCTAAAGATTGAATGTAGCTTTAAATGCACAAAAAACAAAAATGTTGTATACTTTAATAA
This sequence comes from Trichechus manatus latirostris, assembly GCF_000243295.1. Lineage (NCBI taxonomy): Eukaryota > Metazoa > Chordata > Mammalia > Sirenia > Trichechidae > Trichechus > Trichechus manatus. The sequence goes on along the minus strand of NW_004444167.1, from coordinate 1,475,912 downwards.
CTATATCTTTATGTATAATTCTGTTTCAAAAGCTAGTAGCAGTAGCTTTTGCTTTCTCTTGTTGAAAATGTCTATCTGAATTATAGTTACTACATAAAAGTATGTTTAAAAACATGCATATGATTGAATTTTACATTTTGTTTCACAATTTAAAGTAGTTTCAAAAATGAATTTTCATATTTAAACACATCTACCTTAAGGCAAAAGGAGCCCTGGTGGCGCACTGTTTAAACGCTGGGCTGCTAACTGAAAGGTTGGTAATTCGAACCTACTAGCCACTCCATGGTAGAAAGATGTGGCTGTCTACTGGAGTAGAGATTAGAGACTTGGAAACCCCATAGTTTCAGTTCTATGGGACAGTTCTGCTCTGCCCTATAAAGTCGCTATGAGCTGGAAAGGACTCGACAGCAATTTTTTTTTAAGGTAAATGTACAAATAAGTGATCTTTCATAAATAAAATATAAACTCGAGTACTGCTATTTTTCTGTTGTGAACACCATCCTTCATTGTTGTGTTAGTTGGTTCCCACCAATGGCAACTTAAGGCATAACATAACAAAACGTTGCCCAGTCCTATGACATCTTCACGATCATTGGTATGTTTGAGTACATTGTTACTATTGTGTAGTAACTTCCAACCTAGAAGGGCTCATCTTTCAGCACTATATCAGACAATATTCTGTTGTGAACCATAAGGTTTTTATTGGCTAATATTTGAAAGTATACTGTCGGTCCTTTCTTCTTAGTCTGTCTAAGTCTTGAAGCTCTTGTGGTATTTAAAATACTGGTGGCATAGCTTCTAGCATCATTGCAACATGCAAGCCACCACAGTATGACAAAATGACAGATAAGTGCTGGCATTTTTTCACTAGTATTTAATAATTATGTAGATTCTGTGTAAAATAATTATTCCTCAAGAGGTAATAGAAAGTAGAGAGCAGCACCACTCTTAAGAAAATTTTGAGGAAGTCCAAGTATATCTTTTTTCCTCTTTCTTCCAACTCCCATGTACTCTTTGCCACTCTGAGCTCCAGTTATCTGTGACACAACATCCCAAATGTCCACAGAGTCAGGCAGGGTATACTGTCACTGTTCCTCCATTCAGAAGTCAATAGATTACTGTTACACTTTCTCAGTGCTTGGCTTCTTATCAAGCCTACAGGTCCTATGGGCAGTTATCTTAGGTCCTTGGAGGAAAATGTATAATGCATTCCATGCTAATTATTCAATGGGGGTCGATAGATTAATATTTTATAATATCAGTGAAACATCTTTAGATCTAATAGTGCAAAAAATTCCATTATGCATTCCTTTGAATTAAGTTCTAGGGCTAGTTTGGTGAGGGCATAACAGCAACGAAAACTATAGGGCCAGAAAATGGTGTTTGTTCCTATTTTTATTAGATTTACCCTAAGACCCCACTGCCGCTCTCTGTTACAGAGTGATTTTCAGGTAACAAAATCAATGGCATTATTAAACTGGAATATTGAAATAACCCTGTATGACAGGCAAGACTTTTATTATTAGTCATAGTTTACAGATGAAGCACTTAGGTTCAGGTTTTAAAAGATTTGTCCCAGGTCGCTGGCTTATTAAATGACAAACTAAGGTCAGAACCAAGTTTTATACTCCTATAAAGTCCATAAAGAAGGCTGAATAATAAAATTTTCTCACTCCTTAATAACTGTAATTGACCATTCAGTGATTTTTGTCAATGATGATCTGATATGACAAGACGGATGTGCCAAAATCAACACAATCTCTTGATTAGATTTGGGGAACTTTTTTTTTCTGTTATGCTCTTTAAAAATTATGTTTCATCACAATAGAAGAAATGCTCATTCATTTTTTTATATTCTCATTAAATGAAATATTTGAAGCAAATCCTTCTGTGTTAATAAGTAAAGAAACTGTTTAATAGTTATATTTATTATCTCATAAATATCTCTTGGGCTTTCACTCTTTTCAAGGTTGATTTCTAGGCACTGGGGCTTCAAGAATGAGCAAAACAAAATCCCTTATCTCTTGAAGTTTATATTATAGTGGAAGGAGACAATGTGAGAATTCATAAATAATGTAAGAGAATATCTCCATATTATATGTCAGTAATAAGTGCTAGGAAGAAAAATAGGCAATAAAAGGACAGAGAGTGCTCATTTTAGGTAGGATGGTCAGCAAAGTTTCTCTGTGGTGAGACATTTGAGCAAAGACCAGAATAACATGAGGGAGTGAACATGGGAATATCTGTAGGAAGCTCTTCCAGGCTGAAGAATAGCATGTAAAATATCTCTGAGGCAACCAATTGGTTTATTTGAGAAAGAACAAGAAGAACTATAAGCCTTATTATGGAGAGATGTGAGTTGTTGTGGGTCTTAGAATTTTACTCTAAGTGTGAGGAAATCCACTAGAATAATATGGAGAGGAGGTGTTATGATATGATTTAGACATATTTAAAGGGTCTCTCTGATAGTTAAGCAGAGGATAAAATAAGGCAAGGGTGTAAACAAGAAGATAATTTAGCAGGCTATTGCCTTATCAGAAGGAAAAAAATGATGCTACTTGGACTAGAGTTGAGGTTTCAACAATCAGTTATTATGTAAGTTATATAAGGAAAGGAATTATGGTGCCCACTGAGATTATGTCATGCAATCCTCCCAACAACCATATAGGTTTGTTATTATTTTCCCCACGTTAACTAGAATCCATAGGTAAAATCAAACTGCTAGAAGTTCAAGGGTTCAAGTTTAAGTGTATCTGATTTGAAAGATCACATTCTTTCCTCTATAGCGTGCTTTCTGAAGGTTGATTTAAAAAAAAAAAGCTGTTGCCGTCAATACCAACTCATAATGACCCTATAGGACAGAGTAGAACTGCCCTATAGGCTTTCCAAGAAGCAGCTGGTGGATTCTAACCGCCAACCTTCTGGTTAGCAGCAATACTCTTTAACCACTGCACCACCAGGGCTCTTTTATCCTCTTAGAGTTATTTAATTGTATGCTGAGAAAATAATCAGAGAAGATAGACTGTATGAAGAAGAACATGGCACCAGGATTGGAGGCAGACTAATTAAAAACCTGTGATGTGCAGATGACACAACCTTGCTTACTGAAAGTGAAGAGGACTTGAAGCACTTACCAAGGAAGATCAAATACTATAGCCTTCAGTATGGATTACACTTCAATATAAAGAAAACAAAAATCCTCACAACCAGTCCAATAAGCAACATCATGATAAACAGGGAAAAAATTGAAGTTGTCAAGGATTTCGTTTTACTAGGATCCACAATCAACCCCATGGAAACAGCAGTCGAAAAATCAAATGATGCATTTCGTTTGGCAAATCTGCTACAAAAGACCTCTTTAAAATGTTCAAAAGCAAAGTTGTCACTTTGAGGACTACAATGCGCCTGACCCAATCCACAGTATTTTTCAATTGCCTCAGGTGCATGTGAAAGCTGAACAATGAATGAGGAAGGCAGAAGAAGAAATGATGCCTTTGAATTATGACGTTAGTGAAGAATATTTAATATATCATGGACTGCCAGAATTATGAGCAAATCTTTCTAGGAAGAAGTACAGCTAGAATTCTCCTTATAAGTGAGGATGGCAAGATCTTGTCTCACATGCTTTGGACATGTTATTAGGAGAGACCAGTTCCTGGAGAAGGGCATCAAGCTTGGTAAAGCATAGGGTTAGTGCAAAAGAGAAAGACCCCAACAAGATGGATTGACACACTGGCTGCAACAATGGGCTCAAAAGTAGCAAAGGTTGTGAGGATGGTGAAGGACTGGATGGTACTTCGTTCTTTTGTACGTAGGGTCACTATGAGTCGGAACTGACTCGCTGGCCCCCAACAACAATGACAACATATAGAACTTATCTTAATTAGGAATCCTTTGATAATCGAAAGAAGCCTTTGCAGCTGTTAAAGTGCTCTGCTGCTAACTGAAAGGCAGCCATTTGAACCCTCTAGCCACTCTGCAGGAGAAAGATGTAAAAACAAACTTCTATAAAGGTTTACAGCCTTGGAAACCCTTTGGGGCAGTTCTACTCTATCCTACAGGGTCAATATGTGTAGGAATTGGCACAACAGCAATGGGGCTTGATAACACATTAAAAGGATTGGAGATTATACATGTTTTCTGAAAAAGATAATGCATATTTAGCTTGCTTTAGCATAAAAAGCATTTCGGTATTAACTAGTCTTGAATTGAGACTTTTTGTTCAACAGTCACTTATATAGTCTCTATTACTTATTAAGTTCCGTAATAAATTCTATGAGGAGTCAGGAAAAATTATTCAGTCTTTTCTCGAAAGGAATTTCCTATCATGTTGAGAAGAAAGGTGATATGCACTTAAACATGTGTTATTATCTGGATACCAAATGAATTCGATGACAAACTGGGCTAGAAAGGTAATAGATAGGTAGGTAGGTAGATGGATGGATGGATGGATGGATGGGTGGGTGGGTGGGTGGGTAGGTAGGTATGTAGATGCTGTCAAGCCAACCATGACTCATGGTGACTTTATGTACAACAGAACAAAATGTTGCCCAGTCCTACATCATCCTCACGATTGCTGGATGTTTGAGCCAATTGGCTATTGTGCCAATTCATCTCATCAAGGACCTATCTCACTCTCACTCGCTCTCTACTTCACCACACGTGGTGTCTTTCTACAGTGATTGATCCCTACTGATGATGTATCCAAAGTAAGCTACTAGGACAATGTTCTGTTGTGGTACATAAGGTTTTCAATGGCTGATTTTCAGAAGTAGATCACTGGGACTTTCTTCCTGGCCTGTCTTAGTCTGGAAGCTCTGCTGAAACTTGTTTGCCATGGGTGACCATGCATAATCCACCACAGTATAACAAACTGACAGATGCATGGTGGGACAAGTTGTGCTTGAGGAGTTCAAAAGAAAGAAAATGAGTCCAGGATTTAGTAAGGTAAAAGGAGTGAGGCTTAACCTCCAAGAAACTGTGCAAACCCAACTCAGTAAATAAGGCAATTTTTAATAAGTTCAAGTTTACCAAAACAGATGTTCTTTACCTCTAAGTAGGCAAAGATATGCTCTTTTGAAATCCTATATAGTACCTAAACCTAGAGATTTAAGTTTCTAACAATTTCTGTCATATGCTCACTGAGTATTCTGTGTTTTGCCTTCCTAGAACTACTTATATTTCCAATTTTGTGTTTAAGACAATACAAGTGCAGCTAATCGGTAAGCTTCATTAGAGCAGGGAGAGATCATATCTGTTCTAGTTTCCATTTCACCCCCTAGCACTTAGAAGATATTATGGACAGGAAGTCAGTAGATTAGGTTCAAAGATACAAAAAATGACAACAGTAATTAGGTATTTGTGCAATAAGATAAGATTGGGGAATAATTTTTAAGTCATTTCATAGACATTTTGTTTTGTTTTGTGACTTAACAAATTATGAATCAATTTCCTTATTAATAAATATTATAACATCATTTGAATGGACTCTATAATACTTTATTGTGTGTTCTTATTATAATTCTTTTAATAAATGTCCCATTGTTTAACATTCAGGCTCTTTCTGTGGGTTTCCTTTTATAAACAATACTACAATATACACTTTTGTGAGTATTTTTAAGATGTGAAATTGCTGGGTCAAACGATTTGAACAAATTTGGGGCCTTTGGAAAATACTGTCAGAAAGCTCTCCAAACAGGATATAGTAAAGCATTTTTATATATCAGGAAACAAGAGTAACTGCCATATACCTTTGAGACTTGGTGCAATTTGTTTGTTTGTTTATTTTTGCAGAGATTTTTTATTATTTTTATTTTGCTTGTTTGTTTTTATTTCTTTTTAAATAAGCTGCATATTATTTAGTATTCAGTGGTCATGGATATTTAGAATAATTTCTCTCTTTGGAAGCATTTCTCCAACATCTACAAACAAATATCTGTTTTCTTCCTCTAAAGGAAAATAGAAAGCAGAGAGAAATTAAATGCTGTTCAAATTGTGAAAGTATGTAAATGTAACAATGGAGAAAACAAGTAGAAAGTTTTTAGGTACCCAATGACTAGCAGCTGGTCTACCATGCCTATTTTTGCATAGAGTTAGAAAGACACAGCAGGCTCCTTTGGAGCATCAAACTGAGAAAATTGACTATAATTTTAACAGACCTTAAAAGATTTTTTGTAGTATGAATAAGTATGCATAATTGAGAAAAATACTCCAATTTGCAGAGGAAGAAAAAAAACAGACATAAAAAGAGGCCAAATATGAACGCTGCTGCCTGTTCTTTACACAACAATCCTCCACCTTTCCCTGACTGGAGTTCTTAAGGAACCAAGGATCAGAGCTAAAAGAAAAGAGGCATCTGGGGAGTTTAGAACTGAGACAGTGTAGCTAAAAAACAAAAAAAAAACAAAAAAACCTGTTGCCATCTAGTTGATTCCAACTCTTATCAACTCCATAGGAAAGAGAATTGCCCTATAGGGTTTCCAAGGCTGTAATCTTTATGGAAGCAGACTGACACATCTTTCTCCAGAGGAGTGGCTGGTTGGTTCAAACTGCCCATCTTTCGGTTAGTAGCTGAGTGCTAAACCACTGCACCCCCAGGGCTTCAGACACAGCGTAGAGCTAGAGCTCTGTAAATAGCAGAGGACTTAGAGCCAGAAGAACTGAGTGACACGCAATCGTGCACAGACTATGAAGGAAACGTCCTGGCCTAAATTCCAGTCCCAGCTATTTGCTAATCCTGTAAACTTAGGCTAATAATGTATTTTCTCTTTGCCTCAGTTTCTGTATGTTTAAATGAAGGAATAAATATTTTCTAGCTTTTCCAGTGCCTGGCTAATAACCAACCAACCAACCCATTGCCATCGAGTGGATTCCAACTCATAGCCACCCTATAGGACAGAGTAGAACTGCCCCATAGAGTTTCCAAGGAGCACCTGGTGGAGTGAAACTGCCGACCTTTTGGTTAGCAGCCATAACTCTTAACCACTACACCACCAGGGCCTGGCTCATAGCATCTATTTATTAAGTGTTAGCCATTGTTTTATTTTATAACTAAATGTGTGAGCTTGGGCAAATCACTTTATCCTGTGCCACAATTCCTTCAAGTGTAAATGAATTAGTTAGACAATGTGATCATGTGATATCACATCTAGATTTGAAGGTCTATAGTTCTATAGGAACAGAAGAAAAAAATGCAGTAAATGCTATAAGGCATGAGAATGGCTTTGAACCAGCAGAGGGAATATGAAAATTAAGAATTGAAGCAAAGTGAGGGAGAAAAGGAAAGAGAAGGAATAACAAAAAGTCACCTAAACAGAGAGTTTTTCTTTATATCTTCATTTTCCATCTCATACTATAATTGCATTGGAATTATGACTTATAGTCAGTATAGCTAAGAGAAATTATTTGTACATTTTAAAAATAGTGTTTATTTCTCAGCTTCCTTTTTCTGATATAAAGCATTCTCATAGACGCTTTCTCTTTCCAAACATTTAACTGTCCTCCTGGTTCTTCTCTTAAATACAGAATATCATAATTCTGTACAATAATTTTGTTCATTCTACACACAGAACTACTTATGAATAACTTGAAATTGAGAAATGACTCAATCCACATTGTTAGCTTTTAGCCAGGTTATAACTTAAACTCCAAATCAGGGGTTCATAACCATGAGTTTGGGTTTCAAGGAAGTCCTAAAATGGACAATTTTGTGTAGATGGGCATGTTGGCATTTTCTTGGGAAACCGTTTTAGTATTCAAAAGATCCCCAAAGACTATTTTATTGCCAAAAATGTTAATAATGTCAAACTGAATTATCTCTTTCATACGTGCCAATAGCTATTTACTAAACCATTAGACTGTCCAGTGCCTATCACAGATTACACTCTGAATAAATACTGAATAAATTAATACACTGAATGAATGATTGAATGGCATCATTTGGCATTGACCATCCTATATAAAATAACCTCACAGACCTCCATATCCCCCTTACTTTTATTTTTCTTCATAGCATTCGTATCCATTAGATATATCATATCCAAATGGCTATGAAGACTAGAATGTAAGCGCCATGAGAACAGTGACATTGTCTTTTTTTTTTTTTTTAACTGAATTTCCAGTGCCTAGGCTGGTGCCTGGAACATGTTGTTGTTAGGTGTCACTGCTACCCTATGTATAACAGAACAAAACACTGCCCAGTCCTTCACCATTCCCACAATCATTGTTATGTTTGAGCCCATTGTTGCAGGCACTGTGTCAATCCGTCTCATTGAGGGTCTTCCTCTTTTTTACTGAATCTCTACTTTACCAAGCATGATGTCCTTCAGGGACTGATCCCTCCTGATAACATAGCCAAAGTATATGAGATGAAGTCTCGACATCCTTGCTTCTAAGGAGCATTCTGGCTGTACTTCTTCCAAGACAGATTTGTTCACTCTTTTGGCAGTCCATGGTATATTCAATATTCTTAGCCAACACCGTAATTCAAAGGTATCAATTCTTCTTAGGTCTTCCTTATTGATTGCCCAGATTTTGCATGCATATGAGGCAACTGGCTTGGGTCAGGCACGCCTTAGTCCTTAAAGTGACGTCTTGACTTTTTAATACTTTAAAGAAGTCTTCTGCAGCAGATTTGCCCAACGAAACATGCTTTTGATTTCTTGATTGCTGCTTCCATGGGTGTTGATTGTGGATCCAAGCAAAATGAAATCCTTGACAACTTCAATATTTTCTCCGTTTATCATGATGTTGCTTATTGGTCCAGTTGTGAGCATTTTTGTTTTCTTTATATTGAGGTGTAACCCATACGGAAGACTGTAGTCTTTGATCTTCATCAGTAAGTGCTTCAAGTCCTCTTCACTTTCAGCAAGCAAAATTGTGTCATCTGCATATCATAAGCTGTTAATGAATCTTCCTCCAACTCTGAGGCCACCTTCTTCTTCATATAGTTCAGCTTCTCAGATTATTTGTTCAGCATACAGATTGAATGAGTATAGTGAAAGGATACAACCCTGAAGCATACCTTTCCTGACTTTAAACCATGTAGTATCTCCTTGTTCTGTTTGAACAATTGCCTCTTTCTGTTTTAGAGGCAATTTATTTAGACAACTAAAAACACTTAGATGATGTTCAGAAGTACTGTACAATGCAAAAGAAGCCAAACCAATTACTTTATCATTTATTCCCTCTTCTTTATGACTTAAGCAAAGAAGTCTTTCTGTTTTAAGGGAAAAGTCAGAAAAATAGGTCATTATATTTTTTTCTCTATAATAACATTAACAGCTACAAGAAGTCTAACTGTAATAAGAGGAATTGGATGTTGGCTTGCACATATTCATTCTGAAGGACAGTAGGCTGTCATACTAGAAGAGTATAACTCCATCTTCTTTCTTCTGATACTCCAGAGTTTTCACTTACAGGTTAACACAAAGTTAGTTCCAGTGTTGGAGCTAATTCATACAGCCCGTTGTTTACTGTCCATGTTTACCTTAAGCAGACAGTAACCCTCAAAGGCTTTTTCTGCTTGCTTGTTTTAGTCCATAGGTTGTATACTATCTGTGGCATATGCCTGATGCTCAGGCCCTAACTTCAGGAGTTGAACTACAGATGGAATTCGAATTCTCTGAAGCAATTTCTTCTAGCTCCTCCTCTGTTGTCTCTGAAAAACTGGCCTCTGTCTTTGCCAGTTCACCACTGTCTTCTTCAGAAAGCATGCATTTCCAAAGACCACATGTTTTTCCTACCACAGTTTGCCATAGTCTCAATGTTCCATCTTCAGAACCACTGGCATAGAGTTCTCCATCAGGACTAAATCTCACACGGTGAATAGGACCAAAGTGTCCTTTGTAGGATTCTAATTCCTCTCAGCTATTATAATCATACTTTTAAAGTTTAAAATCTTCACCACCAGCAACATAGTAAAACAAAATCAAACCCTTTGTTGTCAAGTCAATTACAACTCATAGCGACCTTATAGGACAGAGTAGAACGTCCCCATAGGGTTTCCAAGGCTGTAATCTTTACTGAACCAGATTGCCACATCTTTAACCAGAGGAGCAGCTGGTGGGTTTGAAACACTGACCTTTAGATTAGCAGCCAAGCACTTATCCACTGCACCACCAGGGCTCCTTTGGAACATAGTAGATACTCAATAAATATTTGTAGTCTGGATATTTGGAGGAATGATTCACTTTGCCCTGACTTCTCCTCCAAATTATTCATGTCACTTTGAACTTTAAATCTTTTTTCTTTTTTTACACGTCACTTTTGCTTCAGTCTCCACGTTTCACATCTGTCAGCTGCAACCTTGTCTATGTCAATAATGAAAATGCTTTCTGTCTAGGTCAGTAATGAAAATCTTTAAGAAGAACTGTGGTCAGGGTCTATCATATAATGTCTAGTTTGATCTTGATGCATATAATAGGTTATTTAATCTAAAATCTATATTGTTTTTAAGTATATTTAATTTAGGCTTTTGCTAACTTCCTTAATAGTTCAAATTCTTGGACACTTGCTTGAGGATCATGGTGTAATGGAAAGCACTTAGCATATGGGAACAAAAGTCAGGTGAGAGGGATGGTTCATTTTATTACTTAATATGTGCTAGGAGTTCTGCTTGGTGCTTTCCTATTCTGTAGATTTCTTCTGTTTATCATGATAAATGGAAAGAGATTGAAATTGTCAAAGATTTCATTTTACTTGGATCTACAATCAACACCCATGGAAGCAGCAGTCAAGAAATCAAAAGACACATTACATTGGGAAAATCTGCTGCGAAAGACCTCTTTAAAGTGTTGAAAAGCAAAGATGTCACCTTGAAAACTAAGGTGAGCCTGACCCAAGGCATGGTGTTTTCAATTGCCTCATATGCTTGTGAAAGCTGAACGATGAATAAGGAAGACCAAAGAAGAACTGATGTCTTTGAATTGTGGTGTTGGCGAAGAACATTGAATATACCATGGACTGCCAAAAGAATAAACAAATCTGTCTTGGAAGAAGTACAATCAGAATGCTCCATCGAAGCAAGGATGACGAGACTACGTCTTACATACTCTGCACATGTTATCAAGAGGGATCAGTCCCTGGAGAAGGACATCATACTTGGTGAAGTAGAGGACCAGCAAAAAAGAGGAAGACCCTTAGCAAGATGGATTGACACAGTGGCTACAAAGATGGGCTTAAGCATCACAACGACTGTGAGGATGACTCAGGACCAGGCAGTGTTTCATTCTGTTGTACATAGGGTCGCTATGGGTCAGAACTGACTCAATGGCACCTAACAACAACAACAACCACAGATTTCTCTCTTTCTTTTTAAATACCAACAATAGTCCCATGAAGCAGATATTATTATCCATAGCTTGCAGATGAATCAGAAGTCTTGAATTTAAATTCTTATTTTGCCAGTAGCAGCTGTAATCATTGACAAGATACTTAACCACTCTAAGCTGCTGTTTCTTCTTAAATAAAATGGGGAACATAATACCCAGTACCTATCAAAATGATAGTGATGAAAATGTAATGAGATAATTTGTGAAAACTTATTTATGAGCTCCACATATTAGTTATTATTTTCCAACAGGTTGTATGCATTTGGAATCAGAAAATCAACATTTCATTATCAAATTTAACTATAACAAAAACCGTAATACTTAAAATTTCAAAGCATTCAATCTGACAATATTTAGATCATATCATTTGCCTTCTCTTTTTAAAAAAGTTAGGTATAAAACATTATGTATTGTGATTACCCAAAATAATTTGTCATGGGTGATAGGAACTACTGTAGAATTTAGGGAGTCTCTGTGTGGTGTAAAGAGTTAACATGCTCAGCTGCTAAAATACGGTTTGAAGTTTGTGTCCACCCAGAGGCACTTCAGTAGAAAGGTCAGGCAATGAACTTCAGAAAAATCAGCCACTGAAAACCCTAGGGAGCACATTTATACTCTGACAAACATGAGGTCACGTACGTCAGAGTCTACTCAACAACAACTGGTTTGGAAGAATTTAGAAGAATCTATAATACTAAATTTACATATTTAATTCCTAAATTCAGTTTATTATACACATCATCAAATTTATATTGAGTCCTCCTCTGTAATGTACTCTACTAGGTATTTAACATGTGTCTTCTTGTTGTGTGCAGTTGAGAGGATTCTCACTCATAGTGACCCTATAGGACAGAGTAGAACTGTGCCCAGAGTTTCCTAGGCTGTAATCTTTATGGGAACAAATCACCAGGTCTTTTCTCCCACAGAGCCTCTTGGTGGGTTTGAACCACCAAACTTTCAGTTAGCAGTGGAGCACTTAATCATTGCACCACCAGAGCTCCCTTTTACCTGCATACTGTAATTTATCCCCACTTGTCTATCAGTTTGTCATACTGTGGGGACTCACGTGTTGCTGTAAGGCTGGAAGCTATGCCACTGATATTCAAATACCAGTAGGGTCACACATGGTGAACATGTTCCAGCTAAGCTTCTAGACTAAGACAGACTAGGAGGAAGAACCTGGCGATCTACTTCTGAAAAAAATTAGGGAGTGAAAACCTTATGAATAGCAGAGAAACAGTGTCTGATATACTGCTGGAACATGAACCCCTTAGGTTGGAAGGCACTCAAAAGAAGACTGAGGAAGAGCTGCCTCCTCAAAGTAGAGTTGACCTTAATGACATGGATGGAGTCAAGCCTTAGGACCTTCATTTGCTGATGTGGCATGACTGAACATGAGAAAAAAAACAGCTGTAAACATCTATTAATAATTGGAATGTGGAATGTTCAAAGTATGAGTCTAGGAAAATTGAAAACTGTCAAAAATGAAACAGAACGCATAAACATCAATATCCTAGGCATTAGGAATCTGAAATGGACTGGTATTGGTGACTTTGAATCAGATAATTTTTTGGACTTCTATGCCGGGAATGACAAATTGAAGAGGAATGGCATTTGCATTCATCTTCAAAAAGAACATTTCAAGATCTATCCTGAAGTGCAACGCTGTCAGTGACAGGATAATATCCATACGCCTACAGGAAAGACCAGATAATACGACCATTATTCAAATTAACGCACCAAACACTAAGGCTAAAGATGAAGAAATTAAAGATTTTTACCAATTTCTGCAGTCTGAAATTGATCAAACATGCACTCAAGATGCTTTGATAATTACTGGTGATTGGAATATGAAAGTTGGAAACAAAAAAGAAGGATCGGTAGTTGAAAAATACGGCCTTGGTGATAGGAATGATGACGGAGATTGCATGATAGAATTTTGCAAGACCAACAACTTCTTCATTGCAAATATCTTTTTTCAACAACATAAAAGGCAACTATACATGTGGATCTCACTCTATGGAATATACAGAAATCAAATCGACTACATCTCTGGAAAGAGACGATGGAAAAGCTCAGTATCATCAGTCAGAACAAAGCCAGGGGCTGACTGCAGAACAGACTATCAATTTTTCATTTGCAAGTTAAATTTGAAATTGAAGAAAATTAGAACAAGTCCACAAGAGCCAAAGTACGACCTTGAGTATATTCCACCTGAATTCAGAGACCATCTCAAGAACAGATTTGACACATTGAACACTAATGGCCGAAGACCAGACGAGTTGTGGAAGGACATCAAGGACAGCATACATGAAGAAAGCAAGAGGTTATTAAAAAGACAGGAAGAAAGAAAAGACCAAAATGGATGCCAGAAGAGACTCTGAAAGTTGCTCTTGAACATAGAGTAGCTAAAGCTAAAGGAAGAAATGATGAAGTAAAAGAGTTGAACAGAAGATTTCAAAGGGCAGAGTTGAGAAGACAATGTATTATAATGATATGTGCAAAGACCTGAAGTTAGAAAACCAACAACAGTGGAGTTTCAATTTCTACAGAAAGTAAAATGGAATCCTTGATGACTTCAAGTAGAAACCTACTCGACGGCATCTAACAACAAGAAGTTGAGCCTTGAAATGACTACAGCCCCAGCTGAGAACTTGACACCAACTTCACAAGAAACTCAGAATCATCTCCACTCAATTAGGCTGCTTCTCCTGGATTCCTGACCATCAGAAACTGTGTGAAATAACAAATGTTTATTGTTTTAAGCTGTTAATTGTGGGGCAATTGTTACATAGAAATAGATAATAGAACCACAAACTCCCCAATTCTCAAAATAGGAGTTTATTTCATACTACTTTAGGTCCAAGACAAGTGTTTTCAGTGAACAGGTAGCTCTCTCTTCAAAGTACTGCTGGAATTAGCAAAAAGGCTAATTTCTATACTGTGAGTCCATCATATTTATGTGGCTTCCAGGGTCGTTGTGCTCATTTGCAGAAAAAAAAAAATGGAAAACAAAAGACATGAAAGATTACAAATGGGAATTTTTTTTCACTCATTCAGCAAATATTTATTGACAGCCTACTATGTGCCAGACCTTGTTCTAGGCACTGAGGTACATCAGCATACAAAAGACATTTCTAAGGGAGGAAACAAACACTAGACTCAGTAAATAAGCAAATTATACGATATGGTAAACCCATTGCCGATTTGGCAGAAGGAGGTAAATGCTATGGATAATACAAAGCAGGAAAGAGGGTAAGGGTGATAAGGGGGCATTCTATTTTTTTTTTTTTTTAATTGTACTTCAGGTGAAGGTTTACAGAACAAATAGTTTCTCATTAAACAGTAGTACACATATTGTTTTATGACATTGGTTAACAACCCCACAACATGTCAACCCTCTCCCTTCTTGACCTTTTTTTTTTTTTTTGTGAAAATATGCATAGCCAAAGATATACCATTTCAAAAATTTCTACATGCACAGTTCAGTGACATCGACTACGCTCTTCCAGTTGTGCTGCTATTCTCACTTTAGATGAAGGTTTACAGAACAAAATAGTTTCTCATCAAACAGTTAGTACACATGTTGCCCTGTGAAAATGGTTAACAACCTCATAACACATCACTATCCTTGCTCATCCTCGGGTTCCCTATCACCAGCTTTCCTGTCCCCTTCTGCCTTCTAGTCCTTGTCCCCTGGACTGCTGTGCCTCATTAATCCCATTTGGTTTCATGGGGCTGTCCACTCCCCAGCTGAATGGTGAACCTTGGAAGTGACTTCACCACTGAGCTAAAAGGGTGTCTGGGGGCCATACTCTTGGGGTTTCTCCAGTCTCCTTTAGGCCAGTAAATCTGGTCTTTTTTTGTGTGAGTTAGAATTTTGCTCTACATCCTTCTCCAGCTCTGTCCAGAACCCTCTGTTGTGATCCTGGTCAGAGCAGTCAGTGGTGGTAGCCGGGCACCATCTAGCTGTACTGGACTCAGTCTGGTGGAGGCCTTGGTAGCTGTGGTCCATTAGTCCTTTGGACTAATCTTTTCCTTGTATCCTGTTCTCTTCATTCTCCCTTGCTCCTGAAGGGGTGAGACCAGTGGAGTATCTTAGAAGGCTGCTCACAGGCTTTTAAGACCCCAGACACTACTCACCAAGGTAGAATGTAGAACATTGCCTTTATAAACTGTGTTATGCCAAATGAGCTAGAAATTTTGATGGTTCAGACACAGGAGTGGTGCACATCACATTCTCTCAAGTTACATGGTTAGAATTGAGTCACAAAGGATCACCTAACTGAAGAGAAGCTGAGAAATGCAGTCTAGCTGTGTGTCCAGTAAGAAGAAATAATGGGTTTGGTGATCAGCTAGAGGTCTCTTCCAAAATTGTGGCTCTAACGTTCATCTCCCTCTTACACTTCAAACCTAACTATCTAACTGCCTGACTATTACATTCTCCACTTAGAGCATGATTTCACATCCTTGATATTATTGACATTTTGGTCCAGATAATTCTCTGTTATGGTGGACTATCCTGTACCTTATAAGATTTTTAGCAACATCTCTGGCCCTTAGTCACTAGATGCCTGTAGCACCCATAATCCCCTTCCCGTTGCAACAATGACAAATATCTCCACAAAACTGCAAAATGTCCCCTGGGAAGAAAAATTTCCCAAATGATATACCAGTGACATTGAAAAATCACTTTTTTCAACAGTAAACTTATCATCTTTTCCAACAAACTCAATTCTTCTTCTGATTTCTTTAATCCAGGTAATGGCATAAAAATCATTCTAATGTCTCAACACAAAATTGGCTTTCGTTCTTGACTTTGCTGTCTCTTGCAATCCTGGCATGAAAACAAAAATCAAATTTGACAATTCTATTTCCTTCACATTAAATTATTTTTATTATCTTTACTACTAATGCCAATATATTAGTTCCTACCTCACTTTATTAAAGGCCTTTGAACTAGTCCTCCAGCCCTCATTTTCCTCTTCCTCTATCCCCAATAAGCAATTATCAGAGTGATCTTCTTCAAATGAAACTCTTAGGTGGCTGTCAATAAAAGGTACGAAACTTCATCTATTTTATCTTTTCCTTAAAATCCCACCAAATACAACAAAATAGAGGAAACATAAAATTTAATGAAATGATGAGTTAAATAGAATTACACATCAAAGACTATAAAGATTCTGCCAAAGATAGTAAAATTTGTAAAATGTAAGTGAACAGTCTAGTACCTATACATTCATCTGGACAACATTTTCAGGGGAAAGATTTTCTAAAGTAAGTGAGGCTATCTAATAAGTTCCTAACCAAATATATTTTACTTGGAATGTGGAATTAATGAAATAAGATGAACAGGCTAATAATGAAATACAATTTAAATAGGAACCTAAATAAATATTAGATATAGAAACCACATTCTTTTACAGGTGGACCATAGGAAAAGCTGGAGACATCTCTATATGTCCCACTTTCACATCACACAATGTACCAGGTATACTGCCGTTATACCACTGAGTGGATGGTCATTATTTTCTCTCTTTTTATAGGATACAAAAGAACTACATAAATGAAGAACGCAAGGTTTCTCTGGAAGTCTCCATAACTCCAGTTCAACACCATGGCACGGCAGAAAGACAGCACTGAATTTGATAGTTAGAAGTCAAACCCACTTTTGCCAGCAGGTTATCTGTGTGTCAGGAAGGGGGAAAAATTCTAAGTGACAAAAAGCCCTGCACCTGCCAATTTTTGTCATCTGAATAGAAGGATATATTAGAAGAGAAAGCGAGAGAGAAAAAATTCAGCAAGGCTTCACTCTGAGTCGCTGGACTTTCAGTTTCTACAGAAGTCCAGATCAAGTCAAAAGGGCGAAGAAGTTTTGATTAGGAAGTTTCTATAGACTTCAGAAGGAAGTTAAAGCTGCTTATAATACCTGCTCACTCTTCAGACATTCCCTATATTATTTATAGAAAAGTAACTTATATGATCCCAAAAGAACTTCCTCAATTCATAAATAAATAGTAATTTGGAAGTGCCAATGTAAAATCACGATACAAAAAAGAAGAGAAAAATGACAAATAAAAGGTGAGGAGAGAATATGAGAATGTTTAAATGCAACTGCTAAATAGTGTGACTAACCTATTTCTTGAAACCAAATATTATATGAAAGAAAACATGACATCTATGAAAAGAAGAACATAAGACATAGCTACAAGAGATCAACAAAGAAATAATAAAACAATAGAGGAAAATGAACTAGTTGTTCACCAAGAAAAGAGGGGGCAAGGAAAACATCCAAAAATTAATATGAATTTGGAAGCAGCAATAAAAGAGAGGAGATAAGTTTAAATCATGCAAGGAGAAATGAGGTTTGAGAAACTTAGAAAAAGTGATATAGAAAAAATCTAAAAAGGAAGCTCCATCAAATGAGTCTTTTTGTTTTCGTTTTTCAGTTTTATTCACCACTGTATCCACAGGACACTGGCCAGCTGACTGACACATCCTAAGAGTCACTAAGTAAATACTTGTTGAATGAATGAGTGAATGAAGGAGATAAACAGGATTAGATATAAAATTGTAGACAAAGACATCTAAAAAAGAGACGTAACATAAAAATATTGAAAAATAGACCTGAACAAATAAAACAGAAAATAAATATTCAAGATACATTTTGAGTTTAAGTATCCTAAAATAAATTCTTGAATCTACAGATTGAAAGCATACAACATGTTCTAGGAATAATTCATACAGGTTGATCAATCCACTGAGACATATTTTAACAAAGAACAAGACTTCCAAAATAAAGATAAAGGATTTATGGATATCCTAGATATACAAGGAACCCTGGTAGTGCAGTGGTTAAGAATCTGGCTGCTAACGAAAACGACAGCTGTTCGAATCCACCAGCTGTTTTTTGGAAACCCTATGCGGCAGTTCTACTCTGTCCTATAAGGTCACCATGAGTTGGAATCCACTGGACAGCAATGTTTTTTTTGTTTGTTTTTTGGTTTAGATATACATGTGGCTTCTCCAGGTGATCTCATTTCTTACATGACAGCTGACTGCTCCCAGAGAGAATGTCTCCAGACAACAGGCTGAAGCCACATGGCCTTTTCTGACCTAGCCTTGGAAGTAACACAGCATTTCTTCTATTGCATTGTGTTGGTTAAGAGCAACAAACTAAACTTGCACCGATTCAAGTGCAGGGGCCCAAGATGGCAGGCTGGCAAGGTCACATTGTTACAGAACATGTGGGAGGGAATATATTGTTCCATCCATCTTTGTAAAATACAGTATAAGGGCCTCCTAGAAATGAGGATTTCACACATGGTAGGCATCCATCATCAGTTCTGTTTTACAGAGGGAAGGGAAAAGCAATAGTTAAAGCAAGTCATTTAAGTGGAGATCAGTTAGGGAAGCTTCTAGTATAAACTATTACTCCATTTTTCAGAACAGGAAGTGAGAATTCAATGAATACTGTATCAAGTTGATAAATTGAGTTAAAGAGGTTTAAGTATTTCATATAAGGTATAAATGTCCCATCAGAAGAGCCATAAATAATATAATCAGATGGTGAAGGGGAGAGAGGGAAACTGGAAGGAAATGAAAGCACATACTTTCCCTCATTATAGAGCGTGCAGTCAAAAGATAACATCAAAACAACTACATTAAGATCTGGTATACCCCATACCTCAGGAACTATGTATGATGTAAGTTTCCACGGGATGTAGAAATAAAATCACAACCTCTACTTTTAGCCATTTTTATCTGAAATATAAGGGAACAATTTATTTTGTCATTCATTTAATATAAATATTGACAATTTTACATGTACAAAGTGTACAACAAAGTATTAAATATATTGGGACTGTGTTTTGGATTGACATTGTGTGTTCTTTGTTTTGTTTTTAACTAATATGATGAAAATAGGTTAACAATCAGTGATAAACAGTTACAGAGTAACCACTTGAAGAAGTAGATTGTAATGTTTCACATTATAAAAAGGAAACAGATACACACAAACTCAAAGATAAATTATAGAGTTAATAATGTCTTTAAAGACATTAAAAAACAAAAAATATGAGAAAAATGAAATTATCGATGTAAGTAAATACTTTCATATCAAGAAAGAAAAAATTCTGTAAATTAAAAAAAAAAAGTCCCTCAGAATGACTGAAAATAAAATACAAGGATATACTATAAACAAGTCATCCAAAAGTTTAAAGCAGGATTTACGGCTTGATTACCAAATAAGGTTTAATTCATATTAGAAAGTGTAAATAAGATTTTGTTTAAATCAAATTTACAATTTAAAAAAATAGAAACCACCAAAAAAAAAGCCACAAACCTCTATAAACCAAAAAAAGCATCAATATTTTAAAATTACAAACTACACGAAATGCTAAATGTACACAAATATAATAATAAAAATTACAATAAAATACCTTAAAATAACTAATGGACCATAACTACCACGGCCTCCACCAGAATGAGTCCAGCTCAACTAGATGGTGCCCGGCTACCACCACTGACTGGTCTGACAGGGATCACAACAGAGGGTCCCGGACAGAGCTGGAGAAAAACGTAGAACAAAATTCTAACTCAAAAAAAAAAGACCAGACTTACTGGCTTGACAGAGACTGGAGAAACCCCTAGAGAATTGTCCCTGGATAACCTTTTCGCTCAGTAATGAAGTCATTCCTGAGGTTCACCCTTTAGCCAAAGATTAGACAGTCTCATGAAACAAAACGAGACTAAAGGGGCACACCAGCCCAGGGGGCAAGGACTAGAAAGCAAGAGGGGACAGGAAAACCGGTAATAGGGAACCCAAGGTCAAGAAGGGAGAGTGTTGACATGTCGTGGGATTGTTAACCAATGTCAAAAAACAGTATGTGCACTAACTGTTTAATGAGAAGCTAGTTTGTTCTACAAACCATCTAAAGTACAATAAAAAAAGGAAAAATATATATATACCTAAAAAAAAGCATTAAAATATTCTGAAGCAATATTGCTCAAAATATTGCCAAAAATTTTACAAAATATCTGGAAAGTAAAATAATTTAAAAATTTATAACAATATTTATAGCATATAACTAAAGTTCTGCTCAGATGATTATATATGGATTTAAATAGCTAAATTATAAACAGAATAAAGATAAAGGAGTTAAGAAATCAATTTAGAACATTAAAAAATATAACTAAATAAGCAAAAGGAAAGCAGAATGAAGAAATTAGTAAAGCAGAAAGCAGTTAATAATTCTTGAAAGTCAAAAAGTAAATGTATTGAGATGAAGATTATATATTAAAAGAAAAGCTAGACTAATCTCATGAAGGAGTATTAGTATAAATAAATAGAAGGAATAGATATATAGCTACTTATAGATGATAGATGAGATATATAGATGATAGATATAGAGTTGAACAAACAAGACATTTAAAAATTGAAATAAAATATGAAAGAATAGAAACCCATAGTACCTAAAAAACAGAAAGCAAACAACTTCAATATTTTAAATTCATTAATAGAATTTGTAATATTAATTCTTCAAAGAGTGAAAACATGACAATCATCTCTGTAGATGCCAAGAAGCATGTATGTACAACAATAAGAGATTGATTAAATAAATTTGGTAGTGACATATGGATGGAATGTCAGAAGTTTTTAGAAAGAGTAAGCTAAGGTTATAGATATTCTATTTTTTTGTATTATGCATTTTTAAGTGGGGTGAGGAGGGTGAGCAGAAGAGCATGCATAACATAATTCCTATTAACACAAAATACAAAATATTTAATCCTAATGGTAATTCCGGGAACACATAAAACTTTTTTAACATGGAAAGTTAGACTACATAAAAATAAAATACTTCCGTACAGAACACATCACTACTTAGTCAAAAGACTTAGTAATCTGTGGGGAAAATTTGCAACACATATGATATAAAAAATTGTGTCTTAAATATATAAAAATCCCTCCAAGGCATTAAAAAAAGGTCAAAACAATAATTAAATTAAAAATGGCAAATCAAAGAAAAAACATAATATATTTATATATGGTTTATAAGTTTATGTATCCTATATAAGCATCCATGCACGACCTCATTCATAACTAAAAATATAGAAAGACAAGCACATCAGAATATCACAACTGCATGATTGAGAGTACAAAACATTTGTCTTTGTTGTTAGCTGCCCTGGAGCTGGCTGTAACTCATGGTGACCCCAGGCACCCTGAGACCGGACCGTTGTGATCTAAAGGGTTTTCGTTGGCTGATTTTCAGAAGTAGATCACCAGACCTTTCTTCCTAATCTTAGTCTGGAAGTGCTGCTGGAACTTGTGCAGCATCATAATAATACTCAAGCCTCCACCGACAGGAGGGTGTTGGCTGTGCTTGAGGTGCACTGACTGGGAATCAAACCCTGTTCTCTGGCATGGAAGGTGAGAATTCTACCACCACCCCACACAATGTTAGTGAGGGTATAAAACAGTAGAGGTAGCATAAACTGGTACAACACCTTGAAAGAACAATTGAGAAAAAGTCTTCAAAATTAAATACTCAAATACTTTTGAATTTTCATTTCTAGTAACATCCTACAGATAAACCTGCATGGGTTTGTAGAAGCACGTCTACTCAAAATATCTATTCAAG
This sequence comes from Trichechus manatus latirostris, assembly GCF_000243295.1. Classification (NCBI taxonomy): domain Eukaryota; kingdom Metazoa; phylum Chordata; class Mammalia; order Sirenia; family Trichechidae; genus Trichechus; species Trichechus manatus. Next base: position 1,453,939 of record NW_004444167.1, on the reverse strand, counting down.
GAAGCCTTTTCTGATTGCTGAAGATTTGGTTCACGGTTCCCTATTACTTGTTCCCAGTCTCTCTCATTAGCCTAAGGGAGGCACTCCTCATTTCTCTGTATTCTCTCACCTATCATTGTTTCTAGTTTGTAAATTACTTGAAGGCAGGGATTGTTTCTAAATACTTGTATATCCAGTAATCTTCACAATGTCTGGCAAAAGTAGGGTTCAAAAAATGCCTGTTGAATAAGTACTGACTAATAAACAAGGTGGGTAAAAAATTAATAAACTATGTCACTAGGTCAATGGTTAGAAACATTACATGAATCACTTTTAGTATTAAAAAATTTCTTTTATTCCTATTTGTAGGCTCTATTTTGAAGGAAATAGTGGCAGATGCTGTGTTTCAGCTTTGGCATTTCTTTCGCGGTTTTCACATTTTGGGTGAGAAAACAGCTCTCTAATGCTAGAAAGCATTGTGTTTGTCATTCACAGAAACAATAATAACACTGGGAACAACACTCTCCTTGCTTCTTACTCCTGGTTGTTTTGTTGTATTTCGTTTTTAATAGACGCCTTTTCTCAAAGCCTAAGGAGACCTGGTGGTGCAGTGGTTAAAGCACTGGGCTGCTAACTGAAGGTTCAGCTGTTTGAAACCACTAGTGGCTCTACAGGAGAAAGATGTGGCAGTTGGCTTCCATAGAGATTTGCAGCCTTGGAAACCCTATGGGGCAGTTTTACTGTGTCCTGTGGGGTCACTATGAGTCAGAATCAACTTGACAGCAGTGGGCGTTTTGTTTGTTTGTTTGTTTGTTTTTTTACTCAAATCTTGCTTACATTTTTCCTTTAAGAGAGATGAGCAAACTGAGAAAGTAAAGTATTTATTGCAAAGGGCAGTCCTGTGCTATGGCAGGGTTAAAAAGATGAGCAGAGAGTGATTTTTAAAGGACAGAAGAGGCAAATGGCAGGTGTCAGGTACGGGAGTGTGATAGAACAAGGCATATGGGTGCGCTCAATAACAGTAGTGAGCAATAGAGACTTAGGGAATAGATATAAATATGTAAATTTAGAGATGAACATAAATTGTAGAAAGCTATTGGGAAAAGTGAAATACCTGAATAAGTCCTAATGATAGTTAGTAGGATGGAAAATCAGATAGATCTAGTATTGATGACAAATGATATTAAGAATCACACGTATCTCATATTATTTATGAAAAATATAGTTATCTTGGAAGTAAAGCAGTCTATCCTATTCACAGCCAAAACACTCTAAGGTTAACTGTGAAAAGACTCAACATTTCCATAATGGCTTTGTTCACTTTGTCCTTACAGTTGCCTCAGCTAATTGCTTGAGAATTCCACTGATTTTCCCTGAATCTCTGTGAGAAATTAGCCCTTTCGAACCAAAAATTTTAGGTTACTTTTTTTGTCAATGCTCAATTTAAAATGTATTGGTGGTATACATTTTGAAATAATTTGAAATAGAAAGCGTAAGGCAAGGTACCCAAACAAGACAGCATTTGAAATTCTTCCTTCCATTTTGTTGTTGCTGGTGCTATTGTTACTGTTGCTGTTCCTACTTTTGTTGTTGTTGTTGTTGTTGTGTAGACTGCCAAAGCATTGTGAAGATTTGGAAAATTATTATAATAGTTCAGCTTTATAATCTCAATGAATTGGGTCTCCCTGAACCATATTTACTACGAGAACAAAGTCTGATTCCCTTATGATGACAGTATGTCATGGAAATAAAACCTCCCAAATAATTCCTAGCCAAAGTTTTCAATCTTGTGTTAAAATTTCTCAGGACTCATCAAAGGTCGTGGTTACAGTAAAAGCAGCAGAAGATCCCAGCATCACTAGCGAATGTGTGTAAGACTAAGTTCAAGAGAAATGTTTTGAACCCAAGGTGAGTGCCATCCAGGCTGGGGAACATACTTATTTGAATATGGCTTTGGGAATGATTTAGTTTTTGTTAACTGTTAGCTGTATATCAAAACTGTTTTATGTCCTGCAGAAATATGTCTTTCCAGGCTATTCATTCATACAAACGTTGTGATAATTAGAAATAACTAAAAGCATTACTCTGCAGATAGCATAACACATCTAAGAATAACTACTTTGTAACAGACATGTAACCAGATAATATGGAAATATGGATAATGATGATTTTATATAGTCAATAACATTCTGAATGATAAGAATAACATTGAACGCCAGAAAGCTGCTTTAATTTTGACTTATAAAAAGTAACACTTTGACTGCATAGCAGCTAAGGATAAACTAATATACTACATTTCACAGAAGTAAAAATGCTCCTACCTATAGAAAAGCATAAGATTAACAAAAAAAAAAGCACTATAATCCTCTATTAATTTAAAAAGTAATACATTACAGTCTTTCATTTAAAAGGTGATTCCCTCATCCCTACCTTTTTACTTTATTACAGACTGTTTCATGTGAGTTTTAATATAAATATATTTGTTTTGTAACACTTTATTTTGAAAATATAAAATGAATGCGACATTCTTAAACTTCTTAGTATTTCTAAGGCATTGACAATAGGACAAATAGCAGTGTGGAACAATCAGTCTTTTTAATATGTGTCCTAAATCTGAATTTTCTTGATACAAGTGAAAGCATGGCTATGATTAGAGTAAACCATTTTTCAGATGCTAAAATGTTTGTGGCGTGTTTAAAAATTCAAGAAGCAAGTAACATTTTCCCCACTAAATATGAAAGCAAAAACTTCTGGCAGGTTTTTACTTTTGTATTTTTGTGGAGAAAACACAGATTTTTTTTTTTTTAAGTAGAAAAAAATACCACGTACAGGAATAAAACGATAATTAATTAGTATTTCTGTTTTCAAAGAATATATTGCTTTATTTTACGTGAAATACATTTTGTGATTAAAGACTTTCACAGTTGTCACTAAGTGAAACTATGTTTAGATTCCATATCGTATGATATTCAAATGAAATTTCAAAGTGTTTCTAGAACTTTATGGACTTTTTGGTTTGTTCTTTCTAGTAGATTCATCTTTATATAATGCAAGCACTAGCTAAGACACAGCAGAAACTATTTTGAATTTGGATGTGTCTCTTTCAAACAGGATTCTCCTCATGTTCAAGCAAGCCATGGCTATTTGAAGATAAATATATATGTAGGTGAGTGGGTACTTCTCTCCAAACAGACTGCAACATCTGTTCAAATAACACCTTTTCCATTTTCGTTACTCAAGTCATATTCTCTAAGGGTGTGTTACAGATGGTGCAAGTTTTTTAGTAGCACTATTCTGCTAACTTCTTTTGAAAGTATCACTGCGTAATTCATTGCTACTCTGAGTTGTTGAGGGTTTGCTTTGGTCTAAAAGGAATACTTGCAAGTATGTCTCCTGTTTACTCTCTTATTTTGTTGAAGAAATATCCTAATATCAACTAGACAAGACTTAAATATAACTTACTACATCATCTTAAAAGAACTTATTCATATTGTTTTAACTGAGTGAAGTAATTTCATGAAGTTTATGTATACCTATGTCTCATGTTGTTCTTTTTTCCCCATTGTTTACCAAACCAAGAATTCATCTAAAACACCTTCAACCTATAATAAATATTTTACATATAATTTAAAAGTATTTTACATTACAATACTGTATCACAGAAATTCCACTACATAAAAACTTTGTATATGTGAGATTTTAATTGCCTTGTGTCTTTCAAATATATTAATCAAAAAGCATTAATCAAACTGTCTAAAGCATCTGTATTATATTTACTCACATCAGTTGTTATAATGCAGGGGTTTCGAGTGAGGCATAGTCTGATCTCATTCACTGCAGAAAATAAAAGTGTCATGGTGTTATTACAACAGGATAACTGGGCAGGATAATGATGAAATGTCAAGCGGACAAATGTAAGCTGGTTTGGACACACGTCAATATCTGAAAGAGTATGATTAGGGAGGGTGAGAGTGTATGATAGAAAGTGGTATGGCAAGAATCCATTCTTGAAAACAGGGGGAGAAAAGAATCAATATCTTAGGCAACTGATCTCTTTATAGAAAGACAGATGAGTAGCGGAAGGTAGAAAGTATAGGCCAAGATCCAAAGAGGAAAGGGCTATTAAAAATTAGCAATGTCAGACTTCCAGCAAAATGGCGCTCTAGGCAGAAGCACCACGCTGTCCCTCCACAGCAAAGATCCGAAAAACTAAGCCAAACAGAGAAAACAGCAATCCTGAAACCCTAAAACATCAAATGAAGAGATAAAGAACTCAGCCAAGCACCAATGGAGTGAGAAAACTGACAGAGAATGGAGAACGAGGAGAGACTCATGAAGAGGTTCCCTGTCAGTTAATGCAGCATGGATCCACCATCTTGGATTCCTATCAAAGACCAGAAAATAGGGGGTCTGAGAAAGCAGCTTCATGGAGCTTCCAGCGGGAGACAGACCAACTGGTAATTTGCAATATACGCTTTCCCAGCCCCCATTCTTCTTCACCCCCACTCAGCCTCCTCTGCTTCCCGTGGCCACAGTCTCTTGTCTGGGAAGCACCGGCTTCTGGGATTCCACCCGCCCACACTGGCCGGCTCTCTGAGTGCCCTTTGTTGGCTGCTGGTGTTACTTTTTTTCCGCTTCTTTTGATTTCTTCCTTACCTTTCACCACCTCCCCCTCCTTTCGCTCAAATACCTGGCCCCATGCGCCATCTCTGCTTCTCCCTGAGGGGTTGTGGAGCTCCGTTCCTGGTCTGGGAGCCTGTGCTGGAGGGATCCCATGGCTTTTGTTTGTTTGTTTGTTTTGAATTGTGTGTGTGTTTTCTTATCCTTTTCTTGAGTTAGGAGCCCATTCTGGCCAGGTGATGCTGTGTGGCTTGGAGCCCGCCACCTCGACTTGTGCAGACGCACAGAGAGATCCCTGAGAGCATTTCTTCTTTCGTGGGTTTTGTTTCTGTTTCGCGGGGGGCTTTTCTTGTTCTTTTTTTTTTTTTTTAATTTGTTTTGTTTTCTTCTCCCTTTTTGTCTTTCTTCATTACTCATTTTCTCGTCTCTCTCTATACCTTCCTTCTCTTTCTGTGCCCTGAATACCTGGCGCTGAATACCTGTACTCCTTCTAGCCAGGCTGTACCGCAACACATGAGAACAACTTCCTCAGATCTCATAGATGCAATGGTGGGATCCCTGGGAGCTTTGCTGTTCTTTATTCTTTCTGATTTTTATTTATTCATTCTTTTCTTTTTTTTTTCTTCTTCTTGCCCTTTTTGTTTTTCTCCATTTCATAGTCTCTCATCTCTCCACTCCAACGGTAAGCTTCCCCCCCAGCACTCTTTTTTGTTTGTTTGTATGTTTTTGGCTCCTGTTCCTCTCTCTTCTCTCCCATATCCATCTTAGCTCCACAAATAATAATCTCCCCCTACAAACTGCCCACCTGCACCGTGCACTTAACATCACACCACCAAGCAGCACAGGCTTGGCCTACTGGAACCTGCCCTGCACTGATTACCAACCTGCCCTGGTGGCTGTAGTAAGTGCCACAAACAACCCACCCCAGTAACTCCTCTACAGCTAGACGTATTCTGCTGTACCATATCTGAGAGACTGACCCTGCCAATTGGAGAAAGAGGTGAAAAGTATCATGCCCACAGATGAGCAAACAACAAACACCACACAGCCTGCCTGCTCAGACATAGCCAAATAAAAAAAAAAGGACAAAACAAATAAATCTACAATCAACAAACAAGAAAAATAACTACTGAATGCCCCGAAGACAGCAGACAATATCAAAACATTTACAAAAAAAGGACAGGATGGTTCCAGTAGGCCTCCAAAATAAAATACCAGATGACTTTCCAGTGGAAGAAAAGGCACTAGAACTACCTAATAGGGAAATCAAATCTCTGATCCTCAGAATTCTCCAAGAGTTGAAACAAAAAGCAGACAAAAATGAGGAAAAAATAGACAAATTCATGGAAAACACATGCAAAAAAATGGAAGAATTCAGGGAAATAATACAGGAACAAAATACCAAAATAATTTCACAACTAGAAATAACACAAAAACAACAATTAGAAATCCAAAAGATAAACAACAAGACTTCAGAAATGGACGGGGTCGTAGAAGGGCTGAGGAGCAGATTTGAAACAGTGGAAGACAGGATCAGTGGAATTGAAGACAAACACTTGGATACAACTCTGTTTCAGGAAAACTCAGAAAAA
>NW_004444167.1:1418529-1447648 GCF_000243295.1 Trichechus manatus latirostris | reverse complement strand
GTTGACATGTCGTGGGGTTGTTAACCAATGTCATAAAACAATATGTGTACTACTGTTTAGTGAGAAACTATTTGTTCTGTAAACTTTCACCTGAAGTACAATAAAAAAAAAAATTAGCAATGTCAGGTTTCTAGAAAACAGGGCTGTAATTCACCACAGAACCCTGGATTTCAAGACAAACCTGAATAATTTAAAAGAGGCAGAACAGAAGCTTTGTCATTTTGACTTGATAAAAGTAATGTAAAAAAATGAGGAGATGCTGGAACACACGTAGGTTTACTCTATAAATACCAGGTCAATAACAACTAAATGAAATCCAGGCTTGAGTTGGAAGACTTAGTGATGATGTGTGGGTGCTGGTTTGAACAGGGTTTGGAGAGCCAATAAATTTGCCTATCTCTTCTCAACTCTGTATTCAGTGAATTTATGACTGTAGCTTGAAATTGGCTACGGTGGGAGTATTTACACCGTGGGAATTGGCAAATGCTGCAAAGCAGAGCTTTTTATTATTCAAGAAGCAAATAACATTTTCCCTACAAAATACAAAATATGTTTGTAAGATATGTTTATCTCTCCCATCAGAGTTAGCTCAGAATCTAGCCTGCCAGTGAAAATCTTCATCTGTGACACACCTTGAGAGGTGTTGAAATGAGAGATGTGATCCTCTATTTTCCCTAACTATTGTTTTGTTACTTCAAAGCCAATACAGAAATCCACAAAATAACCACTTGAGTGTCACAGATGTAGAAAAAAAAAAGGTAATGTTACAAAAAATCAGGAAAACATTTTAAACTCTGTTAATCTTATTGTGGGGTAATGATAGCTTACATTTTGTTAAGCTACTGGAGAGTTTGTTTAGATGTGATCAGAATAGTTACATTTATTGCACGCTGAAATTCAATCATTCACAGATTAACTTTTCTTTTCCTTAAAAAATATAATATTTAAGAGAAAATTGTGTTATCCCATTAAACCAGTATTTCCTAGTATTTTTGATGAAACTTCTCCCACTAGATTCTCTAAGATTAAATAAAAAAATATATTCCCATGGCCAAATATATTTGTGAAATGGAATGTGTACACAGGGGCTTAAGTTTTGTGGCAGTCCCACAAAAACCCCAAATTCTCAGTAGTTAAAAAAACAAAGTGTATTTTTTTCTCTTATCAAAAAGCCTTGTTGGTCAGCTGAAGCTCTTTTTCACATTGTCTTCGTTCAGGGAAAAGGCTAAAAGAAAAACTCTTTCTGGGACATGCTGGGCTTGTGGCAGAAGAAAAAGGAAGACAGTGAAAAAATAAATGATACATATTAAAGTTTTGTTGAGAAGTAGCACCACGTATACAATCACCTTTTTTTTTTTTTTTTTTTGACCAAAACTGGTAATGCAGTAGGCATCACAATCCTTTTTAAGTAATCAAAATTGGAAGAGAAATGCAATCTTTTTTATACACCGCACTATTTGCTCCTCCTTGATATTCATGTCTTACTGAGCCTTGGTGGAGCAGTGGTTAAGAGCTTGGCTGCTAAACAAACGGGCAGCAATTCGAATCCACCAGCAGCTCCTTGCAAACCCTATGGGGCAGTTCTACTCTGTCCTTTAGAGTGGCTATGAGTTGGAATCGACTCAAAGGTAACTGGTTTGGTTTGATTTTTCAGTTTATTATGAGTTTTGAGAAATTTTGAAGTTAAAAAAATAATCAAAAGCCTTTTGAATTCAGCTTCCATTTTCCTTAGCAGTATGCTCCCATTTAACAGAGGTTGTTACTGTTTCTAACAGATAATTACAAGTAAACTAGTTGCCATGGAATTTATTCAAACTTATGGTGACACATGTGAATCAGAGTAGAACTGCGCTCCTTAGGGTTTTCAGTGGCTGATTTTTTGGAAGTAGATTACCAGGCCTATCTTTGAGGCACCTCTGGGTGGACTCTAACTTCCAACCTTTTGGTTAGCAGTGGAACATGTTAGATATTTGTACCACACAGGGACTACTATTCATAAGGTTTTTACTGGCTAATTATTTTCAGAAGTAGACCAACAGGTCCTTCTTCTTAGTCTGTCTTAGTCTGGAAGTTCAGCTGAAACCTATCCACCATGGGTAACCCTACTGGTATTTGAATTCCGATGGCATAGCTTCCAGTAACATGCAAGTCCACATAGTACGACAAGCTGAAAGAACTGAAGGAAAAACTCAAGCCTTGAGTTGCAATAGTGAAGGGTTCTATGGGCAAAATACTAAATGACGCAGGAAGCATCAAAAGAAGATGGCAGGAATACACAGAGTCACTGTACAAAAAAGAATTGGTTGACATTCAACCATTTCAGGAGGTAGCATATGATCAGGTGGTACTGAAGGAAGAATTCCAAGATGCACTGAAGACATTGGCGAAAAACAAGGCTCCAGGAATTGATGGAGTACCAATTGAGATGTTCCAACAAACGAATGCAGCACTGTAAGTGCTCACTCGTCTATGCCAAGACATTTGGAAGACAGCTGCCAGGCAAACCGACTGGAAGAGATCCGTATTTATGACGATTCGCAAGAAAGGTGATCCAACCGAATGCAGAAATTATTGAACAATATCATTAATATGACACACAAGTAAAATTTTGCTGAAGATCATTCAAAAGTGACTGCAGCAATATATCGACAGAGAACTGCCAGAAATTCAAGCCAGATTCAGAAGAGGACATAAAACCGGGGATATCATTGCTGATGTCAGATGGATCCTGGCTGAAAGCAGAGAATACCAGAAAGATGTTTACCTGTGTTTGATTATGCAAAGGCATTTTACTGTGTGGATCATAACAAATTATGGATAACATTGTGAAGAGTGGATATTCTAGAACACTTAACTATGCTTGTGAGGAACTTGTACATAGATAAAGAGGCAGTCATTTGAACAGAACAAGGGGATACTGCACGATTTAAAGTCTGGAAAGATGTGCATCTTTCCCATACCTAGTCAATCTGTATGCTGAGCAAATGATCTGAGAAGCTGGACTATATGAAGAAGAATGGGGCATCAGAATTGGAAGAAGACTCATTAACAATCTGTGATATGCAGATGACACAACCTTGCTTGCTGAAACTGCAGAGGACTTGAAGCACTTACTGATGAATACCCAAGACTACTGCCTTCAGTATGGATTACACCTCAACATAAACAAAACAAAAATTCTCACAACTGGACCAATAAGCAACATTATGATAAATGGAGAAAATATTGAAATTGTCAAGGATTTCATTTTACTTGGATCCACAATCAACACCCATAGACGCAGCAATCAAGAAATCAAAAGACGCTTTGAATTGGGCAAATCTGCTACAAAAGGCCTCTTTAAACTGTTGAAAAACAAAGATGTCACCTTGAAGACTAAGGTGCTCCTGACCCAAGCTATGGTATTTTCAATTGCATCATATGCATGCAAAAGCTGGACGATGAATAAGAAAGACTGAAGAAGAATTCACACCTTTGAATTGTGGAATTGGTGAAGAATGTTGAGTATTCCTTGGACTGCCAAAAGAATGAACAAATACATCTCAGAAGAAGTACAGCCAGAACGCTCACTAGAAGCAAGGATGGCAAGACTATGTCTCACATACTTTGGACATGTTATCAGGAGGGATCTGTCCCTGGAGAAAGACGTCATTCTTGGTAAAACAGAGGGTCAGTGAAAAAGAGAAAGACTCTCAACAAGATGGATTGACACAGTGGTGGCAACAATGGGCTCAAGCATAACAATAATTGTGATGATTGTGCAGGACCTGGCAGTGTTTCTTTCTGTTGTTGTACGTAGGGTCACTATGAGTCGGAACCAACTTGACGACATCTAACAACAACAGGGACTACTAACACATAATTAAGATCATATAAAATCACTATTTTATAGTCCATGTGCTGGATTAGGTTTCCCATAACCCATTGCCACCAAGTAGATTCCGAATCATAGCAGCCCTTTAGAACAGAGTAGAACTGTCCTGTAGGGTTTCCAAGGCTGTAATCTTTACGGAAGGAGACTGCCACATCTTTCTCTGGCAAAGGGGCTGGTGAGTTCAAGCCTCTGACCTTTTGGTTAGCTGCCAAGTGCTTAACAACTGTGCCACCAAGGCTGTTTTAGATTTTCCATAGAAGCATAAATAATCTTTGGTGCCAATTCCATACAGAAGACCTGAGTTTTTCTATTTACTGGAAAGAAAGTGAAACATTTTCTTTTTTAAGGAAAGTTGAAGTCAGCCAGTCCATGCCTCATTTCCCTGTGATATTTAATCAGTGCTCAAATTGAGTCCCTCTAGCCATTTCCTTGGTTTTGATGCAATCTCCCACTGCTCCTCTCTCTTTCAAAACTATCTCCTCTGTCCTCTGTAAGCCTTGTTGTAGTTGTTAGGTGTCATCGAGTCAATTCTGACTCATAGCGACCCTATGTACAGCAGAATGAAATACTGCCCAGTCCAGTGTCATACTCATGATCGTTGTTATTCTTGAGACCATTGTTGCAGCCACTGTGTCAATCCATCTAGTTGAGGGTCTTCTTCTTCTTTGCTGACCCTCTAGTTTACCAGGCATGATGTCCTTCTCCAGGAACTGGTCTCTCATGATAACATGTCCAAAGTACATGAGACAAAGTCTCGCCATCCTTGCTTCTAAGGAGCATTCTAGCTGTACTTCTTCCAAGACAGATTTGTTCATTCTTTTGGCAGTCAATGGTATATCCAATATTCTTTGCCAACATCATAATCCAAAGGCATCAATTCTTCTTCGGTCTTCTTTTTTCATCGTTCAGCTTTCACATGCATATGAGTCAATTGAAAACACCATGGCTTGGGTCAGGCACACTTTAGTCCTTCAAGTGACATCTATAATCCTTGCTCCACATTGTCTTACTTCATCTTACTTGAAGACACTTAATATTTTCTGTTCACACTCAGTACCATTTCTACCTACTAAGTAGCCCCTCCCCCTTGTAGCATAAGGGGTAGATGTTGAATAACTATTTAGTTTGTTTGCCAGCAGGATTCTGGTTTAGACCTCAGAAAGGAAAGCCATTTGTATATGATTTGGAAAGTAGAAAAACAACAATGTGTTGGCCTTAAGCAGACTGTGGATTTGAGACATACCCAGGGAATTATTGCTTCCTCTGGTGAATCTTCTACTTTAGTGCTACAGAGCCTTTATATTTTCATCTTCCCCTGAGTTTATTTTAATCAATTATTATTTACTGTGTACCAAGACTATTATTTTCTTAACAAGTACATTATAATAATTGTATTTAATTAGTGGCAATTCGTTGTTGTATATTCAACAGCAGAAAAATGTGAATCAATTACATATGCCAGAGTTGATTGTAGATTTTTTTTTTTTTAAAAAAAAAAGTCTATTCTGCTATTCATTAGACTCAAAAATTGTAGTTTCTTTTATTGAATTTTCAAGTTACAGGAAAAATATGAGGCATCCCTTCACCACGTATCTTCTCCAAAAGGGCTTGTCAATTGTCTATTTTTTTCTTCAGAATAAAATTGCAAGTCATTTCCTCCTGACCCATTGGGCTTATCTTTTCTAGAATCACTGTGAATTCCTTCTATATAACACAAATCCTAAGCTTTCCCATCTATTTATTTTATATTTCTTTCTAGTAAATAACCCACTCCTCTTTCATTTTGCAGCTTTCATCAGAGAATGAAAATCCTGAACTATTCTATTCATTATTCTAGTGAGGTTTTTGTTTGTTTAGTTGGTTGGTTTGTTTTATCAGTTTCTTTTTTAGGCTATCAGACCTCTTCAACTTTGTTTTTTGCTCCCCTCCCTCCATAGGTTTGTAGTATTCTTGACAGCTTAAAGCAGTTGCTACCTTATAGTCTTCAATTAATATGACACTTAAACCTGATAAATTTAAATATAGCAAGTTAAGAACCATATGTTGACAAAATGACACAACTACAGAGAACATCTTTGCAAAGACCTGTGTGGTGGTTCCCAACTAAGAGTAGCACTACCTACTTCTCTTAATCTGCTCCACACCCATGTAAGAGGCATTTGGAAATGTATGAATTTGTATTTGGTTGTCACTATGACTGGTGTCACTATGACGAACATTATCATTAATATCACACACAAGTGAAATTTTGTTGAAGATCATTCAAAAGCGGCTGCAGCAGTATATTGACAGGGAACTGCCAGAAATTCAGGCAGGATTCAGAAGAGGATGTGTAACCAGGGATATCATTGATGATGTCAGATGAATCCTGGCCGAAAGCAGAGAATACCAGAAAGATGTTTTACCTGTGTTTTACTGACTATGCAAAGACATTCGGCGGTGTGGATCATAACAAATTATGGATAACATTGTGAAGAATGCTCACTGTGCTCATGAGGAAACTGTACATAGATCAAGAGGCAGTTGTTCAAACAGAACAAGGGGATACTGTGTGGTTTAAAGCCAGGAAAGGTGTGCTTCAGGGTTGTATCATTTCACCATACCTATTCAATCTGTATCCTGGGCGAATAATCCTAGAAGCTGGACAATATGAAGAAAAATGGGGCATCGGGATTGGAGGAAGACTCATTAACAACCCACACTATGCAGATGACACAACCTTGCTTGCTGAAAGTGATGAGGACTTGAAGCACTTACTGATGAAGATCAAAGACCACAGCCTTCAGTATGGTTTACACCTCAACGTAAACAAAAATCCTCACAACTGGACCAATAAACAACATCATGATAAATGGAGAAAAGACTGAAGTTGTCAAGGATTTCATTTTACTTGGATCCACAATCAACACTCATGGAAGCAGCACTCAAGAAATCAAAAGACACATTGCATTGGGCAAAGCTGCAAAATACCACTTTAAAGTGTTGAAAAGCAAAAACGTCACCTCGAAGACTAAGGCGCGCCTGACCCAAGCCATGGTATTTTCAATTGCATCATACGCATGCGAAAGCTGGACAATGAATAAGAAAGATTGAAGAAGAATTGACACCTCTGAATTGTGGTGTTGGCGAAGAATATTGAATATACCATGGACTGCCAAAAGAATGAACAAATCCATCTTGGAAGAAGTACAACTAGAATGCTCCTTAGAAGCAAGGATGGTGAGACTATGTCTTACATACTTTGGACATGTTGTCAGGAGGGATCAGTCCCTGGAGAAGGACATCATTCTTGGTAAAATAGATGGTCAGCAAAAAAGAGGAAGACCCTCAACTGGATGGATTAACACAGTGGCTGCAACAATGGGCTCAAGCATAACAATGATTGTGAGCATGGTGCAGGACCAGGCAGTGTTTCATTCTGTAGTACATAGGGTTGCTATGAGTCGGAACTGACACAACAGCACCTAACAACAACGATGACTGGGGCAGGAGTCCCTGGGTGGCATAAGAGGTTAACCGCTGGGCTACTAACCAAAAGGTTGGCACTTTTAAACTACCCAGAGGCAACTCAGAGGAAAGACCAGGTGATCTACTTCTGAAAGATCATAGCCACTGTAACCACTATGGAGCAAATGGTGGTGGTGGATAACTGGTGCAGGAAGTTACTGCTGGCATCTATTGTTTAGAAGACAGGGATGCTAAACATCCTAAAATGCTAAAGGGAATCCTGCAAAATTAAGAATGATTCTGTTCAAAACGTCAGTGTGAGAGATGATGCCACCTATCCCCAGCAGTGGCTAGAACAGTTAAGGAATCTAAGCATTGCAATAAGGGCGGAGGGGAGGAATTGAATATATTTACTAGTTCTCCATGATTATATCTCCCAAATATAATTTTATTATTTGCTGGAAGCATGGTAAATTTTTTCAACATCAAACTCCTTTGGGCTATCTTCACACATATCTGTAAATCTTCACTTGGAAGAATTCTAAGAATTTTTTCACTTTGGGAAAAAAATAAAACTATGGATGTTTCTTAAATTCTAGGGTTTTACACCATTACTGCAAATGATTTATGATGTTGTTGTTGTTAAGTGCCATCAAGTCAGATTCTACTCATAGTGACCTATGTTCAACAGAATGAAACACTGCCCAGTCCTGCCTCATCCTCACAATTGCTGCTATGTTTGAGCCACTATTGCAGCCACTGTGTCAATGTATCTCATTGAAGGTCTTCCTCTTTTTCACTGACCCTCTGATTTACCAAGCATGCCGTCTTTCTCCAAGGACTGGTCCCTTATGATAGTATGTCCAAAGTACATGGGACAAAGTCTTGCCATCCTTGCTTCTAAAGAGCATTCTGGCTGTACTTCTTCCAAGACAGATTTGTTTTCTCTTCTGGCAATCAATGATGTATTCAATATTCTTTGCCAACACCATAAGAAGCCCTGGTGGTGCAGTGGTTAAGCACTTGACTGCTAAATGAAAGGTTGGCCACTCAAACCCACCAGCTGCTCTGCAGGAGAAAGATGTGGCAGTCTGCTTCCATAAAGATTACAACCTTAGAAACCCTACGGAACAGTATTACTCTGTCATATAGGGTGACTAGGAGTCAGAATTGACTCAATGGCAATGGATTTAAATATTTTATGGATAACAATAAAATTCGTATAATATTAAAAACCCGTTATAGCCACAGTAATATCTCAGTGTTGCCACTTAGTATATATGAGCTACTAAAAAGCTATGCTATCAGTAGTTGTCAAGCAAAACTCTAAATGCTGATAGCTCTGTGGTTAGTACTCTTTAATTGGTGTTTCATTATTCAGAGGGAGTCAGAATACCCATGGAGGATAATGGTGTCTAAGATAAGACATCTTACCTGACCAAATGAATGCACATGTCAATGAGTGTTTGAACCTGAAACAGATGTTTGGATACTGCAATAGTGACAAGACAGGCAGTTTCCATGACAACCATATCTATGCTCTCTGCAGCAGGGTCCACATTTCAAATATAATGTGAATTCTGCTTAGGACCAGGATGGCAAAGATATTAACCATATTTTTTGTCTCTCTTCAGCTAATTGCTTTGTGTCTTACATTAATCATAGGTCTGTCATTAAATATAATTACTTGGCATTAAGATGACTTAATTACAAACAGAGAAGGATTAAAATGCAACAATAGATTTACAAACCTGAGATTGAGTTCTCCCAGATGAGGGCATTCAGGATCAAATCCCAGAGGTGAGTACAGAGAGCGCTAATGTAACCCTCAGGGGTCTTGTGTCTGAACTCTAGCTAGCCAAGGGAGAGTCAATCATGATGACTCTTCACATTTTTCTCTGGGCCATGAGTTATTAATATTGATAACATTGTGACTTTTTTAGCAGTTAAGACTGGATTTTACATTTAATTAAACGTATAAGTCTGAATTAGGTTGCCCGATTCAGTTTGGGAGCAGACTCTGTTACAAGTAGGAAAGGGAATAGACATGAATAACATTCATTCTGCCTGGAATTTGGCATATTTTTCCTCTACATCCTTGTAGAAAGGTGACATTAGGATAAGGGCAATAAATCAGCCTCCTAGCTATACTTTAATTTATATCCCACCCAATACACTCCAATTACCCTGTCATTTCTTCAATATGTAGTTGGAGTCCACAGTTCAGAATAAATAGATCTAGTTTGCCTTGGTTTATAACCTGTTTAAGCTATTTCTTTCAGAAATTTGTAAAAATGAAGATGTCAGATTTCTCTAAGCTCTTATCTGACTTTTTACAAAGTTAGCCTTATGATTTGTGGAGCTCCTTACTGGAAGACAAAAAAAAAAAAGGCAAAGTGATATAATCTGCAGCCACTAAGCTCTGTGTATTTAAGCAAGCCCCTTAGTGAGTGGACTATATTTTTATTGGTTATATGCTATGTATCTGGCACTATAGCTGTTGTTGTGTACCATGGAGTCAATTCTGATTCACAGCGACCTTATATGACAGAGTAGAATTGCCCCATATGGTTTCCTAGGCTATAATCTTTACGGGAGCAAATCACCAGTTCTTTTCTTCCATGGAGCATCTGGTAGGTTCTGTGAAAATTAAATAACTTCCCAGAAGCCTGGACAATGCTCCAAGACTTCTGGGTGTCTTATCATAAAATATAGCCCTGCAAACCAACCTCATTAATCCCTCAAGCATGTCCCTTCCTGTTTTCCCAAGGACGTTGCTCACTTAGAATTAACGGATAGATGTTTAACCTAAAAGCTTTTTCCCCAAGACTTGTATATATCTCTAGGATTTTGTGTATTCCATGTGACTTGTTCTGCACTACTGTATAAACTTCAGAGAACCAACTGTGCATTCTTTCTTTTATCACAAGATTGTAAGTGGCATTAAAGCAAAAAACCACTTTGCGTTGGTTGTAGCAGTTTCTCTTAGACTTGACTGCCCGTTTGAAAACGTCTCACTCTTTCTCTTTTTTCTCTCTCTCTTAATAAATACTTGGTCTCTTTAATTGTCAAAGTCTTACTGTTTTTATCATTTTGAACCATCGACCTTTTGGTTAGCGGCTGAGTGCTTAACCATTGTGCCACCAGGGCTTCTTGTAGCTGGTGCTAGACCTGGGATACTGCAGCAAACAGGCACATGTTCTCCACATGTTCACATGGAGCTGATAGTCTAAACAGAAGATATTATTCAGAACTCCTGACAATCGATGCAATAATAACAATCCTATAGAAAGAAAAGCATATCATTTATCTTTCTCACTGGTGATGGGAGAATTTGTATGAAATACTAATAAAACCTAGAAAAAATACTAATACCTAGAAACCTCTCCCAAAGGCACATACGTCCTACAAGTCCCCTCTATGATAGCATAGTGGTTGAAGCATCCACCTGGAGAAGAAAAGGCAGATTCCTTTGGATTTGAAAGAATCTTGGCAGTCAGTGTCAAGAAGATCCCTTGGGCCAATTTCTTTTTCTGTTCTTTCTTCAGTACCAGGATGTAATCTTTTATTTTCTCCTGACATTAGTATCACTCTTTAGAACAGGAACACTTATCTTTAGCTTTCCCTTCTCTGCTCTCTACAGAGATTAATTCTTGTTTCTAAGTTTAATTGATATTTGTTATAGGGAAATTGTGAGGAGCAAGTCCTTCAGACAAGCCAGGAGGCCATGGCTTACTTCATTCCTCTCTCTACGGGCATCATTAGGCCTCAGAACAAACCCCGCCCCAACTGAGGACTGATGTTTGTTAGCAGGTTAAAATTCTGAGCTAACCACCATTCCCTTCTCAGGAAGCCAGGGGGCATGATACAGTAGGATGTTTTGTTCTAGTTGCTGTGTGCCATTGAGTTGATTCCAACTCATAGCGATTCTATAGGACAGAATAGAACTGCCCCATAGGGTTTCCAAGGAGCGGCTGGTGGATTTGAACTGCTGACCTTTTGGTTAGCAGTGGAGCCCTTAACCACTGTGCCACCAGGGCTCCGGATGTTTGTTAGCAAGGTTAAAAAGACACAATTAGGCACTTAGCCTGAAAGTATAAAATAGCTGCAAGAGGAAGTTCTCTTTGTCTTCTCAGCTATGGTGCAGGTGGGGCACACATAGTATAATCTTACAGTCTATCTAGGTGGACCCACTTGGCTAGGGTGAGACCAGCAGTAGGTAGGGTCTCATTTGAGCCCCTCACCCATGGCACGAAGTATGGTGTGCATGGAAGAGTCACATCTCTGCCCAGACAACTTTTGAGCCAGGTGGCACGGCTCTTTATGGAAATTTTCCTGTTTTATACCATCTGATTCTTATAAGTAATAAAAGTTACTTTCCACATGCTAATGTGGAAGAACACGACATTTATGCGGCAACCCGTATCAGTTATTGGTGCCCTTTTTCTAATGGTCCCCTGTATATCTAGAAATTGGGTACAACCTGTGAGCATACACAGATTTAGAGTATTGTCAGACAAAATAAAAAGCCCTGGTAGCACAACAATTAAGTGCTCAGCTGCTAACCGAAAGGTTGCCAGTTCAAACCCACGCAGCTACTCCGTGAGAGAAAGACCTAGCAATCTGCTTCTGAAAAGATCACAGCCAAGAAAACCCTATGGGGAAATTCACCTCTGTCACATGGGGTCACTGAGTCAGAATGAACTCAACGGCCCCCTAAAACAACAATATAAGGAAATAAAAGAAGAAGAAGAAAAAAATAAACATCAAGGAAGCTACATAACTTAAGAAATGTTACTAATTTCTTACAGTAGTGATCCCAAGTAAATTGTTTCTGATTTCTCTGCTATGATGGGAAGAAAAAGTCTTCTCTGATTTCCATGCTCTTATTTTCTTTTCATTATCAGGAGTATTTACCACTCTCTCTCCCCTATCCCAGTCTTTCTGATGTTATCTTGAATTTAACACAAAAACTGAAGATGCAAATAAAAAAGTATTAGAAAATCCTCATCGCCTCAGTTGGTCAATTTGCTGTATGAGAATTTCAAGATTAAACTTTACTCATTCCTCTATGTATTTAACTTATATACCCAGATAGATTAAATTTCATAACATTACAGTAAAATTCTAATAGCGTCAAACAGGTGCAATAGAAAGGATGCCTACTGGCATCATTATTACTGCCATCCAAAGTAAGTTCTCTCCATAATATTTTGCATATTTTTTGAGTTACCAGATATTGAGAAACCAGGGACTTACATTTATCTCTCTATTATGAGAAAGGGAGGTTGAGCATTCACTAGACTAGAAAGGCTTGAAGAACCTAAGTCTAAAACTAAAAAAATAATAATAATAAACCGACAGCAACAACGTGTGGCAGTGGATCCAGCTACAAATGACAGAAAGACATCTAGTAGGTTAAAGCCAATTTTCTGAGGCATAAAGTCACAGATAGCAGGCAGTATTATAGATTGTTTGCAATAAACTGTTAAATGGCAGATGCTGCAGTTAATAGAAGTTGGTGACAAGGAGCTTAAGATTAAGACTGACAAACAACCATTCCCAAACTCTCACAGTGAACAACAAGAATCTAGCTAAAGAATGGATATTGGGAAACAGGACATGTTTTATGTGAATGGGTGGGTGGAGTCAGGGAGTGAAAGATGAGAGAAAGATCACTCATAGAGAAAATTGTTGCAAGAGAAGAAGGGATATAATTTTAAAAGATCTGGGAATACTAAAATGAGTAGGTGAAGGTATGAGGAGTAAAAGGATTTAAGGTTATAGTTTCAAAATACCTCTCCATAACAAACTTATTAATTTTTTAAAAATGACAATTTTTTTGTGGAGAAACTGACTAATACTACCTTAACCAAGTGATTAAGATTGAGATCGGACTTAATGGGACAAGTCAGCATCATATTCCTCCAGAGACTGTGCACTGAGAAGAACACAGCATCACTTTTGTGATATTATTTCCAGAAGTGCATAACCTGAATCTAATCATGAGTAATTGTCAAGAAATATACTTGAAGGAGATTGTACAAAATAACTAGCCTATATCGTCAAAAATGCCAATGTTAGGAAAAAAAAGAAAGACTGAGGAATTGTACCAGATTAAAAGAGATGAAAGAGATATGATTGACGGATGTAAAGTGTGATCTAGGATTTTCTTTTCCTATATAGGAAGTAACTGGAAGAATTAGAATAAGAACTATATATCAAATAACTTTATTTTGTCTATGGTAATTTTCTGATTTTTATTATTAAAAATACACTGAAGTAAGTAAAACAATTATTAAGAGGATGCATCTTTTTTTAGGGGTGAAAGGACATCATTATGCCACTTAGTCTCAATTTGTACAAAAAATGTACCTATGGAGAAAGGTTGAAGCAAACATAGTAAAATGTTAGCATTTGGGTGATCTGAGTGTCAAGAAATCTTTTCACTATTATAGCAATATGATTGTAAGTCTGAAAATATGTCACAATATATTTTTTTTTTAATGTTCTGGTTACTAGCTAGTTTTACGAAGCAGGGAATCAGGCGTAGGGAAAGTAAAACAAGGGATCCCTTATTAAAACTAGAAAGAAACTAAAGTCTCAGGAACAAAAGAGTATTACCAACGACTCATTTTATTCACAGTGACAGAAATGTAACTAGAGCTCATTAAAACACAAAAGAGAGTTTTTGGATGGATACTTGGGTAAGTTACAGAATCAATGGAAAGAATGAAAAAAAAAAAAAGAGGGAGGCTCCAGTAATCTTGGTGCCTGAAACCAGCAAAATTCTTTATAAATACATTTCACAAGACCTTACCTTGGCTTGTTTCTCAGAATCGGCCTAATACGTTTTTTTTAATATGTTGCTGTTAGGTGCTGTAGAAACAGTTCTGACTCATTGCAGCCCAATATACAGCAGAACTAAACACTGCCTGGTCTTGTGCCATTCTCACAGTCATTGCTATATTTGAGCCCATTGTTGCAGCCACTGGGTCTATTCATCTCATTGAAGGTCTTCCTCTTGTTTGTGGACTTCTGCTTTACCTAGCATGATGTCCTTCTCTGAAACTGGTCCCTCCTGATAACATTTCCCAAGTACATGAGACAGAGTCTTGTCATCCTCACTTTCAAGGAACATTCTGGCTGTACTTCTTCCAAGACAGATCTGTTCATTTTTCTGGCAGTCCAGGTATACTCAATATTCTTTGCCAACACCATAATTCAAATGCATCAATTCTTATTTGGTCTTTCTCATTCATTGCCCAGCTTTCACATGCATATGAGGTGTAAAAGTACTGTGGCGCGGGTCAGGCGCACCTTAGTCCTTAAAGTGACATCTTTGTTTTTTAACACTTTAAAGAGGTCTTTTGCAGCAGATTTGCCCAATGCAATAAGTCATTTGATTTCTTGACTGCTGCTTGCATGGGTATTGATTGTGGATCCAGGTAAAATGAAATCCCTAACAACTTTGATATTTTCTCAATTTATCATGATGTTTCTTATTGGTCCAGTTGTGAGGATTTTTGTTTTCTTTATGTTGAGGCATAATCCGTACTGAAGGCTGTATCTAGCCTTTGATTTTCCTCGGTAAGTGCTTCAAGTCCTCTTACAGCAAGCAAGGTTGTGTCATCCGCACATCACAGATTATTAACGAGTCTTTCTCCAATCCTGATGCCCTGTTCTTCTTCATATAGCCCAGCTTCTTGGATTATTTGCTCAGCATACAGATTGAATAAGTATAGTGAAAAGATACGACCCTGACACACACCTTTTCTGATTTTAAACCACACAGTATCCCCTTGTTCTGCTCCTGGTCTATTTAGAGGTTCCACATGAGGACAGTTAAGTGTTCTGGAATTCCCATTTTTTGCAATGTTATCCATAATATAATTTTTATGATCCACACAATCAAATGTCTTAGCATAGTCAATAAAACACAGGTAAACCTCTTAATTTATCAGCACCCTCAAATTTATACTAGAATTAAAGTTAAATCTCAAGGAGTATATTGATTGAGAAAGTTCAGATTTTATCTTCCTTTCCCTCATCTCACTACCATCCCCAAAACACAAACAAACTCATGGTTTGAAAAGTTATCAGATATTGGTCATTTATTATTTTCAAGCCTTCATGACCAGATTTGAGGACTGACAATTTTAAAACAATAAATGATCAACTTACCACATCTCTCTGGGCAGGTTGCTTAACATTTCTCTATTTCCATTTTCATCTGTAAACGACGTTAATTATACTTTGCTACGTCCCATAAGAGCTGTGATAATTCTGTTGGTAAAGCACTTAGGTTTCCATGGATAAGGGAGATGGTGTAAGGGCAACGTATCATCATCATCATTATCATTGCCCTAGGCAGCTGCTCATTAATGACTGCATTTGAGTAAAAACCCATGAAAGGTTTAATTGATATGAGACAGAAATTGGTCAACCTTAGCCATATTCACTGCCAAGTTTAAGTCCAGAGAGAAAAACTTCTCTTTAATTAGATCATCTCAAATGTCATAACAAAAAGGAATACAATACACTGAAGTGTTTTAACAATTCAACATTCATTCATTCAGCAAACATTTCTTGAGTGGCTGGTATGTGTGAGGCACTCATCTGGTTTCTGAGCATACAGTGCTGAAGAAAGAAAATATGACTGTGTGGAGCTTACATTGTAGGTTATTAAATGTACACCAGGACAATTGTTTCTTCTCTTCTGATCCAAATGTTACCTATTGTTTAACTTCTTCATTAAGCACTCTATTCTTAACACTACCTTTTGAAATATCCAAAACCACTTCCATTTTTCCCTTCTTTGGATAAATATGACCTAAATATTTACTTTTCTAAACAATGTATTGCTGCCCATTGTGTAAAATCGCTTAATTTTTGCATGCCATTTTCTGCTAAAATCACTGAATTTTTTCCAATTGTACTTTCTTTTCCCAAATATTGTCAGTACTACTTTTGTTGGACAGCACTGTAGCTACAGCACTGGAGACAACAAACTAATGAACAACTCTATCTAACGTAAGGATCTCAAGTCCAGTTTGTGCATTGAATTCAAAAAGGAAGAAAAATGCATATTTCCTTTATTTTTGTTGCCATTTGTCCCAAGAACACCAAGGTAATACTGATTTCAGTCTCTAAATCTTAAGAATTCTTTAGTGAAAAGATCTCCATCAGTTTCCACATCTCTTGGTTGATTACTCCCTTCACTCTTCTCTCTCGTCTTCCCTCACTCATCTCCCTGATCCCCAGATTATATAAATGAGGTCCTAATGGCCGGACAAGGAGCCCTGCTGGTGCAGTGGTTAAGCACTCAGCTGCTAACCAAAAGGTCAGTGGTTCAAACCCACCAGCCCGATCCTCCAGAGGGAGAACTGGCAATCTGCTTCCACAAAGATTACATACCAGGAAACCCCATAGGGCAGTTCTACTCTGTCCTACAGGGTTGCTATGATTTGGAATCAACTCAACAGTACACCACCACAACAACAGTGCCTGGACAGGGAGTCTTTGAGTCACCCAAACGGTTAAGTCCTGGACTACTAAACAAAAGGTTGCGGATTCCAACGCACCCAGAGGCTCCTTGGGAGTAAGGCCTGGGATATGCTTCCGAAAGGTCACAGCCTTAAAAGCCCTATGGAGTAGTTCTACTCTGCACATATGTGGTCACTATGAGTCAAATTCAACTCAATGATAATTAACAACAATAGTGGCTGGACAAGGAACAAAACTGAGAAATAAACACCATAATGTGAACTGATTTCACTCTAAAAATGTATTATGAGGCCTCTCTTATCTCTCCAATTCTTTAAAGTAGAGTTGTCTTCTCAATAGCTCCTTCATACAAATAATTTTCTTTAAGTATGCTAGTTATCTGCCCTGAAAGGGCATAACTTAGTTTTAAACTGAATGGGACGCAGGTCTTAATACAATGACTTTTCTGTCCTCTTTACTGTGTTGTAGGATAGATGGACTGGGGAAGAATAGTCATTCACTCTGTGTTGGTCACTACACCACAGTGATTTTTCAAATATTCATAGGCTGCAGAAAAGAAAAAAAACTTTATGTTGCTTTCAGTAAATGAAAACTATAGGAAGGAAGATTTAAACTAGTTGCATGTTATAAAGTTGTAATACATATTAGGTAACTTAGAAATGGTTGTGGATTTTGACTGAAGTTAGATGACATTAAAGAAAGTAATGGACAATTATTGTTCCTGTCAATCTAACCACTCCACCCCAAAATTCTACTCATAAACTTTCTGATAGCTTTATCTTCAAGGAACAGCAGCAACATGAGAAACTAATATCACCCAGTACCCTTATTGTAGCACTCTGTTAAAAGCTGAGTGCAAATATTTGTCTTACTCTTGGGATATAAATAGAGACCTGCACTCCTTACATCTCTTTCACATTTCCTTCTTTCTCAAATCCAGATCTTGAGGTCTTGCCATATTCTTAACTGTTGCATTAAGTGAAGGACAAAAACAAACAATATGGTTAGGTTCAATCTCAGCAATATCAATTAGTTGAATAAGTCACTTCACTGTACCTCAATTTTTTTCACCTGTGAAATTGGAATAATAATTGTATCCACCCCATAGAATAGTAAATGGATACATCTGTCAGGTTGTCATATTGTGGGGATTGTGTGTTGCTGTGATGCTGGAAACTATACCGCCGGTATTCAAACAGCAGGGTCACCTATGGCAGACAGGTTTCAGCTGAGCTTCAGACTAAGACAGACTAGGAAGAAGGACCCGATGGTCCACTTTAGAAAAGAATTAGCCAGTGAAAACTTATGAATAGCAGTGGAACACTGTCTGATATAGAGCCGGAAGATGAGCCTCTCAGATTGGAAGGCACTCAAAAGACCACTAGGGAAAAGCTGCCTCCTCAAAGTAGAGTCGACCTTAATGGCATGAATGGAGTCAAGCTTTTGGGATCTTCATTTGCCGATGTGGCACAACTCAAAATGAAAAGAAACAGCTGAAAACATCCATTAATAATTGGAAAGTGGAGTGTATGAAGTATGAATCTAGGAAAATTGGAAATTGTCGAAAATAAAATGGAACACATAAACATCATATCCTAGTCATTAATGAGCTGAAACGGACTGGCATTGGTCATTTTGAATCAGACAATCATATGGTCTACTATGCCAGGATGACATACTGAAGAGGAATGGCATTGCTTTTATCGTTAAAAAGAACATTTAAAGATCTATCCTGAAGTACAACACTATCAGTAATAGGATAATATCCACAAGCTTACAAGGAAGACAGGTTAATACAACTATTATCCAAATTTATGCACCAACCACTAAGGCCAAAGTTGAAGATATTGAAGATTTTTACCAACGTCTGCAGTCTGAAATTGATTGAACATGCAATCAGGATGCATTGATAAGTACTGCTGATTGGAATGCAAAAGTTGGAAATGAAGAAGAAGGGTCGATAGTTGGAAATATGCCCTTGATGATAGAAATGATGCCAGAGATCACATAATAGAATTTTGCAAGACCATTGAATTATTCATTGTAAATACCTTTTTTCAATAATATAAACAGCGACTATATGTGTGGACCTGGCCAGATGGAATATACAGGAATCAAATCCTCTACGTCTGTGGAAAGAGATGACGGAAAAGCTCAGTATCATCAGCCAGAACAAGGCCGGGGCAGACTGGAACAGACCATCAGTTGCTCATATGCAAGTTCAAGCTGAAGCTGAAGAAAATTATAAGAAGCCCAGGAGAGTCAAAGTACTACCCTGAGTATATCCCACCTGAATTTAGAGACCATCTCAAGAATAGATTTGATGCATTAAACACTAATGACCAAAGACCAGATGAGTAGTGGAATGACATGAAGGACATCATACATGAAGAAAGCAAGAGGTCATTTAAAAGACAGGAAAGAAAGAAAAGACCAAAATGTACATTAGAAGACACTCTGAAACTTGCTCTTAAATGTAGAGTAGCTAAAGTGAATGGAAGAAATGATGAAGTAAAAGAGCTGAACAGAAGATTTCAAAGGGTGGCTTGAGAAGACAAACTAAAGTATTATAATGACATGTGCAAAGACCATGAGTTAGTAAACCAAAAGAGAAGAACATGCTAGGCATTTCTCAAGCTGAAAGAACAGAAGAAAAAATTCAAGCCTCAATATTCAAGTTGCAATATTGAAGGATTCTAGGGGGAAAATATTAAACGACACAGTGAGCATCAAAAAAATATGGAAGGAATACACAGTCACTATGCCAAAAAGAATTGGTGGACGTTCAACCATTTCAGGAGGTAGAATATGATCAAGAATCAATGGTACCGAAGGAAGAAGTCCAAGCTGTACTGAAGGCACTAGCGAAAGACAAGGCTCCAAGAATTGACAGAATACCAACTGAGATATTTCAACCAATGGATGCAGCACTGGTAGTGCTCACTAGTGTATGCCGAGAATTTGGAAGACAGCTACCTAGCCAACCAACTGGAAGAGATTATTCATATTTATGCTTATTCCAAAGAAAGTTAACCCAACTGAAAGCAGAAATTATCAAACATTAATATTACATGCAAGTAAAACTTTGCTGAAGGTTATTCAAAAGTGGCTGCAGCTGTGCATTGACAGGGACTTGCCGGAAGTTCAAGCCTCATTCGGAAGAGGACATGGAACCAGGGATATCATTGCTGATTGTCAGATGGATCCTGGCTGTAAGCGAGAATATGAGAAAGATGTTTACCTGTGTTTTATTGACTAGGCAAAGGTATTTGATTGTGTGGATCATAACAAATTATGGAAATGCTGCAAAGAATAGGAATTCCAGAACACTTAATTGTGTGCATGAGGAGCCTGTACATAGATCAAGAGGCAGTCATTCGAACAGAACAAGGAGATACCGCATGGTTTAAAGTCAGGAAATATGTGCCTCAGGGTTATCATTTTACCATACTTATTCAATCTGTATGCTGAGCAAATAATCCAAGAAGCTGGACTATATGAAGAAGAATAGGGCATCAGGTTTGGAGGAAGACTCATTAACAACTTGTATTATACAGATGACACAACCTTGCTTGCTGAAAGTAAAGAGGACTTGAAGCACTTACTGATGACGATCAAAGACCACAGCCTTCAGTATGGATTACACCTCAACATAAAACAAAAAATCCTCACAACTGGACCATAAACAACATCATGATAAACAGAGAAAAGGTTGAAGTTGTCAAGGATTTCATTTTACTTTAATCCACAATCAACACCCATGGAAGCAGCAGTCAAAAAATTACTTGACACATTTCATTCCGTAAAACTGCTGCAAAAGACCTCTAAAGTGTTAAAAAGCAAAGACATCACCTTGAAGACTAAGGTGCGCTTAACCCAAGCCATGGTGTTTTCAATTGCCTCATATGTATGTGAAAGCTGGACAATGAATAAGGAAGACTGAAGAAGTACTGATGCCTTTGAACTGTGATGTTGGCAAAGAATATTAAATATACCATGGACTGCCAATAGAACTAGCAAATCTGTTTTTGGAAGAAGTACAGCCAGAATGGTCATTAGAAGCAAGGATGGCGAGACTACGTTTCACATACTTTGGACATGTTCTCAGGAGGGATCAGTCCCTGGAGAAGGACATCATGCTTGGTAAATTAGAGGAAAACCCTCAACGAGATAGATTAACACAGTAACTGCAACAACAGGCTCAAGCATAACAATGATTGTGAGGATGGCGCAGGACTGGGCAGTGTTTCGTTCTGTTGTCCGTAGCGTCACTATGAATTGGAACTGACTTGATGGTACCTACCAACAATGACAACATAGTAGAGTTGTGAGTAATGGATGACTTATTACAGTAAAATGCTTCACAGTGAATGATAAATAGTAGACAACAAATACACACTAGTTATGTTGACACCATCATTACATCTTCACTCTTATATATCAGACTCTAGTTTAACCTAGTAAATTATTTTCTGGTTCAACCTACTAACTTATTTTCTTGCATGTAGGAAAGGAGAAAAAAAAAAAAAAAAAGCCCATTCTGAGCTCCTTGACCCACCCAATCAGCCATGTCCAGTGAAAATGGTCAATATGAAGATGGGTTCCGTAACTTAGCCATATACCTGTATAAGTGTGGCCTAGACAATTGTTTAAAGGAAAGAATAAAAGCTTAGCAAGCTAGGAGTGTCTGGATGTGGAGAAAACCTGAGGAATATCTCTCCTCAACAAATCAGAGCTGTCAAGTAATGACATAGGATGCCTCCAAAATGTTGAATCTGAAATTGGAAAGCAAACTCCATAATGCTGAAGGAGAGTTGCTTGCTGAATGGAGGTGAATTTAATGTCCTCAAGGGGACAAGTGGTGGAGACAGGGGGCACAACCAATGGAAGACTAAGGCTGATATGAGTGAGGAGGGGAAAATGGCAGGCCTGTATTCAGGAGCTAAAGATTTACCGTGAGTGTGAGGTATAACTTTGTAGATGGGTAGGGGATTTGTAAGCCTGTTTGAGGGGAGGCATGCCCCATCTTCTCTGAGTATTAGTATGCACATATATGGATTTTTTTGTGTGTCTCTGTGTTATAAGGAATGAGAATGTAGACAGAATGTTCTGATATTTCTAACGATCAATATTCAACACAAACACTGAACAAACATATGCTAGTCAATCTATAAATTGTTGTTGTTTTTAATCAATAAACTTTCAGACTTTCAACAGATCCCAGTATTTCATAATCATGGTTACAGATTCCATTGCAAAGCATATAGTACAACACTCCAAGAACTAAGTTAATCATGTCTGCATTGCTTTTAGTCACCCTCAAAATTGTACAGCCCAGGAGAATCTGAACAGCTTCTTTTTCAATAATCAAATAATAAAAGTTTGAATTCCTGAGAATCGCTTCAGAGAAAATAATGCATGCCTTGCACACTCTTGTAGCATTAAACCATTCATATCACCTCTGGTATGAATAACAATGATGCCAAGAAAGTAATGCAAAAGGATGCTGGTTCAACCAGGCTAATGAGTGTTCCCAGTGAAGCAAAGACAGATTAATCATTCAACTTCTTTTTGAAGAACTCTCAGGGAAACTAGCTTTCTGGAAGGATGCCAGCAAGATCGTGCTGGAACACCCTTCTTTTGTGTCCTTCTACACAAGGCAAAACAAGATATCAACATAATAACAAAACTCATCACCCAAACAGGAGACTTCTCTGAGACGGTGTGCAAGTGAAAAAGATGAACTATTTTAGTTTCTTTGCATCAAGCTAGTCTTATTTTTTCATCTTGATTTCTTCTTGGAAAAATGATAGTTTAAGTGGGGTGTGTGTGTGTGTGTGTGTATTCTTAGGGCAACCATAACCCATTTACTTTAGTGACTCATGTTTTGAAAGATATCAATTTTCTTTTTTTCTTTAACAGGAGGGTGTCTCTTTTCTATAGTTTCTGACCTCTGCTTGTACCAAGTGATATGTGGTTTTTGACCACACTGAGGTAGAACTACTTGTTATTGTTAGATTGTTGAAGAGTGACAATAGAGCAGTATTCCATCATTAGGCTAAGGTGCTTTTCTTAATACCCATAAATTTTAAAAATATAGCTGTTTGGAAATAAAGCATAAGAAAAAATATTCAGCAATATTTACCCCAGGATATAAATGCTTTTATTTTTTCCTTTCAAGCCACTAAAGTATCATCAAGAAATGAATAACTAGTTGAAGAATAGAAGCAAATGTATTGCTATGGCAATCCAAAGCTAAAGATTATTTTCCCCTAGTATATAATGTCAGAAAACTTTAATGATTAACCTTTTGGGTGATGAGACTACCTGACATCCTAAATTTGATCTTGTGAAGTCTTTCTGTCCTTCTCAAAGATACATGTGACATTTTTAAAAATTAAACTTAAAGTATCATTGCTTAAAGCAGGTTTTGAAAATTCTGAACATATATCCAGGGAGACAGACAACTTATAAGACAGAGTTCCCTATGAGTTTAAATTAAAAAAAAAAAAAAAAAAAAAAAAAGCAAATCATGTTTTCCCTCTTTTAGACCTGGCAAGTCCTTTTTCAACATTCACTCACACTCTTCCCTTACATCTTGTACCTAGACCATCATCTTTTCCCTTTTAGTTAATTATTGGTGCTATGTGATATATTAAAGAAACTAATAGGGGCAATTGACTTGGCTATCTGGATTGTTACATTCTGTAAGAGTTTCACTCACATAAAATTATATGCTTTAATAAATGATTCTAAAGATCAGAATTTCAGGCCAAAGAAAATATATTTAGAATATTATGTGCATTTGATCATTCTCTGCTCTTAACTTTTAGCCAATTGCTAAGACAATTTAATGTATATATTCTATGTGGATACTAAGAGAATCTTCTTAGTGTTCTGCAACAGCATATAGGGAAGTAAACAATAATAAGCTTTTCTTGAAGTTGAGTCTTATTAACCCACCCAGGTTGTAGAGAGAGTTTTATATATATATAAAACCCAGGTAGTGCATAACATGGTTCAGGTATATAATAATAAAAGCTAGTAGTAATGTGGTAATAAATGTTAGTGGGATGACATCAAGGACATCAGATATGAAGAAAGGAAAAGGTCATTAAAAAGAGAGGAAAGAACGAAAAGACCAAAATGGATGTCAGAAGAAACTCTGAAACTTGCTCTTGAATGTAGAGTAGCTAAAGTGAAAGGAAGAAATGATGAAATAAAAGAACCGAACAGAAGACTTCAAAGGGCAGCTTGAGAAGATAAAGTAAATTATTATAATGAAATATGCAAAGACCTGAAGTTAGAAAACCAAAAGGGAAAAATGCAATTGGCATTTCTTAAGCTGAAACAACTGAAGAGAAAATTCAAGCCTCAAGTTGCACTACTGAAGGATTCTATGGGCAAAAATGGAGCTCTGGTTGTTTAGTGGTTAAGCACTGGGCTGCTAACCAAAAGGTCCACAGTTCAAATCCACAAGCTGTTCCTTGGAAACCCTATGGGACAGTTCTACTCTGTCCTGTTGGACAGTTACTGAGCTGGAATCAAGTCAATGGAAATGGGTTTGGTTTTCTGTTTCTTTGTTTTTTTATGGGTAAAAAATTGAATGATGGAGGAAACATCAAAAGAAGATGGAAGGAATACAAAGAGTCACTGTACCAAAAATAACTGGTCGATGTTCAACCATTTCAGGAGGCAGCATAAGATCAAAAACTGATGTTGCTGTACGAAGTCCAAGCTACATTGAAGTCATAGGCAAAAAACAAGGCTTCAAGAATTGGTGGAATATCAGTTGAGATATTTCAACAAATGGATTCAACACAAGAAGTGCTCATTCATCTAGGCCAAGAATTTTGGAAGATAGCTACCTGTCCAACCAACTGGAAGTGACTCATATACAGACCTATAATAAAGAAAGGTGATCCAACAGAAAGTATAAATTATTGAACAATATCATTAATATCACATGCAAGAAAAATTATGCTTAAGATAATTCAAAAATAGTTGCAGCAGTGTATCAACAGGGAACTGCCAGAAATTCAAGCCAGATTCAGAAGAGGAGTTCCAGAACAGAGGGGGAAAACAGAAAACACAAACAGGATCATTGAAGAACTTCTGATAGAACATTTCCCCAGTATCATGAAAGATGAAAATCTGACTATCCAAGAAGCTCAACAAACCCCATATAAGATATACTCCAAAAGAAAATCACCAAGACATATCATAATCACGCTCACTATAACCAAAGACAAAGAAAGAATCCTGAGAGCAGCTCGAGAAAAATGAAAAGTCACGTACAGAAGAGAAACTATAAGACTAAGCTTGAATTATTCAGCAGAAACTATACAGGCAAGAAGGCTATGCGATGAAATATATAAAACCTTGAAAGGAAAAAATTTACAGCCAAGAATTATATATCCTGCAAAACTCTTGTTGAAATATGATGATGAAACCAGGACAATTCCAGATAAACAGAAATGAAGGTACTACGTAAAAACCAAACAAAACTTACGAGAATTATTAAAGAGATTCCTTCAATCTGAGAACAAACAACATCAGACCACAGGCTGAATCTACGATACAGGATCATATCAACCAGATACCAACCTAGGAGATGAATTTTCAAGGACTATCCAAAAGCAAAAGTATACAACAGGGAACCAGAAAGGTTAATCTGTAAATGACGACAGTATCAGAACAATAAAAGAGAGAATAAATGGTGTAGATATAGAACCTTTTAATGGAGAGGAAGGCAAGGTGATACCAAGTAATAATGGACTGATTCAAGCCTAGGAAGATAAGGGTAAATTTCAAGATAACTATTGAGAAAGTTAACAAACCTACTCATCAAAATAAAGAAGAAAAACAGAAAGTCTCAGTAAAAACAAAATCTACAAAAACAAAAGAAATGGGAAAAAAATCCACAACCAAAAGGAATTCAGCACAGAAGAGTAAGAGGATAAAGAAAACGTAAGCACAACAAAAAAAAAGCACTACAAAATGACAGCAATAAACACACCTATCAGTAATTACACTAAATGTAAAGGACGAAAATGCACCCATAAAGAGACAGAGAGTGGCAGAATGGATAAAAAAACAGGATCCATCAATATGCTGTCTACAAAAGACATACCTTAGAAACAAAGACATAAATTTATTAAAAATCAAAGGATGGAAAAACTATATCAAGCAAACAGCTATGAAAAAAGAGTAGGAGTGACAATACTAATCTCAGATAAAATAGACTTTAAAAAAAATCAAATATAAAAAAAAAAAACCACTATACAGTGATTAAAAGGATGATCCATCATGAAGACACAACCATAATAAACATCTACACACCCAATGACAGGGCTCCAAAATACATAAAACAATCTCTAACAACACTGAAAAGAGAAATTGACAGTTCCACAATAATAGTAGGAGACTTCAACACACCACTCTCAGTAAAGGACAGAACATCTAGAAAGAAACTCAGCAAAGATGTAGAAGACCTAAAGGGCACAATCAGCCAACGTTACCTCATAGACATATACAAAACACTCCACACAACAGCTTCAAAGTACACATTCTTTTCCAACACATATAGAACTTTCTCCAGAATAGACCACATCTTAGGCCGGAGAGCAACCCTCAACAAAACCTGAAACATTGTGATAATACATAGTATCTTTTCTGACCACAATGCCATTCAGGTAGAAATTAACAGCAGGAAGAGCAATTAAAGAAAATCAATTACATGGAAACTGAATAACATCCTGCTTACAAACCACGGGGTAATAGTAAAAATCAAAGATGGAATCAAAAATTCATAGAATTAAACGAGAATGAAAACACATCATACCAAAACCTTTGGGACACAGCAAAGGCAGTCCTCAGAGGACACTTTATAGCAAGAAATGCACACATCAAAAAAGAAGAAAGGGACAAAAATCAAAACATTAACTACACAACTTGAACAAATAGAAAGAGAAGAGCAAAAAAAGCTCACTGTTACCAGAAGAAAGGAAATAATAAAGACCAGAGCAGAAATAAATAAAATAGAAAAACAATACAAAGAATCAACAAAACCAAAAATAGGTTCTTTGAAAGGATCAACATAATTGATAAACCACTGGCCAAACTAACAAAAGAAAAACAGGAGAGGATGCAAATAATGCAAATAAGAAATGAAATGGGGGGCATTACAGCAGACACAACAGAAATAAAAAGGATCATAACAGAGTACTCTGAAAAACTACGCTCAAACAAATTTGAAAACGTAGAGGAAATGGATAAATTTCTAGAAACACTTTACGTACCCTAGCTACAAGAAAGTGATGTAGAAAATCTGAACAGACCCATAACAAGAGCAGAGATTGAAAAGGTAGTAAAAGAACTCACAACAAAATAAGCCCTGGCCCAGATAGCTTCACTGGAGAATTCTACCAAACATTCAGAGAAGAGCTTATATCAGTACTACTCAAAGTATTTCAGAACATAGAAAAGGATGCGACACTTCCAAATTCATTCTATGCAGACAGCATAACCCTGACACCAAAATAAGGCAAAGATGCCACAAAAAAAAAGAAAATTACAGAACAATATCTGTCATGAACATAGATGCAAAAATTCTCAACAAATTCTAGCCAATGGAATTCAGCATCATATCAAAAGTATAATACAACATGACCAAGTAGGATTCATAGCAGGTATGCAAGGATGGTTCAACATTAGAAAGTCCATCAATGTAATCCACCACATAAATAAAAGGAAAGAGAAGAATCACATGATCATCTCAATTGATGCAGAAAAGGCATTTGACAAAGTCCAACACCCATTCCTGATAAGAACTCAAAATAGGTGTAGCAGGGAAATTTCTCAACATAATAAAGGGCATCTATGCAAAAAAAATGGTCAACATCGTTCTTAACGGAGAGAGGCTGAAAACATTCCCCTTGAGAATAGGAACAAGACAAGGATGCCCTTCATCATGACTCCTATTTAACATTGTGCCAGAAGTCCTAGCTAAAGCAATAAGACAAGAAAAGAAATAAAGGGCATCCAAATTGGTAATAAAGAAGTTAAACAGTCCTTGTTTGCGGGTGATATGATACTATAAATAGAAAACCCTAAAGACTCCACAAGAAAACTACTGGAACTAATAGAAAGAGTCAGCAGAGTAACAGGATACAAAATAAACCTACAAAAATCCATTGGATTCCTGTACACCAATAAAGAGAATGATGAAAAGAAAATCAGGAAAACAATGCCATTTATAGTAGCCCCTAAAAAAATAAAAAACCTAGGAATAAGTCTAAACAAGGATGTAAAATACCTATACAAAGAAAACTACAAAACACTACTGCAAGAAACCCAAAGGGATCTTCACAAATGGAAAAATATACCACGCTCATGGATAGGTAGACTCAACATTGTGAAAATGACGATTCTACCTAAAGCAATTTACAAATACAATGCAATCGCAACCCAAATACCAACAACATTCTTTAAAGAGATGGAAAAACCAATCATTAACTTTATATGGAATGGGAAGAATCCTCGGATAAGTAAAGCACTATGGAAGAAGAAGAATAAATTAGGAAGACTCACACTACCTGACCTCAGAACCTACTATGCAGCTACCGAAGTCATAACAGCCTGGTACTGGGACAATGATGGATATATTGACAAGTGGAACAGAATTGAGAACCCAGATGTGAATCCATCCACCAATGGTCACCTGATTTTTGACAAGTGCTCAAAGTCCATCAAATGGGGAAATGACAGTCTTTTAAACAAATGGTGCTGGCAAAACTGGATGTCCATCTGCAAAGAAATGAAACAGTACCCATACCTCACACCATATACAAAAACTAATTCAAAATGGATCAAAGACCTAAATGTAAAGCCAAAAACTATAAACTTAATAGAGGAAAAAATAGGATCAAAGCTAGAGGTCCTCATACATAGCAATAACAGGATACAAACAATAACTAACAAAAAACAAACTCCAGAAGATAAGCTAGATTACTGGGGTCTTCTAAAAATTAAACACTTATGCTCATCAAAAGACTTCACCAACAGAGTAAAATCAGAACCTACAGACTGGTAAAAAAATTTTGGACATTACAGGGCAGACAAAAGTATAATCTCTAAAATCTACAAGAAAATCCAACACTTCTACAACAAAAAGACAAATAATTAAAAAACGACAAAGGAGGAGTTCCGGCAAAATAGCCCTCTAGGCAGAAGCACCACGCCGTCCCTGCACAGCAAAGATCCAAAAAACTAAGCCGAACAGAGAATACA
>NW_004444167.1:1395516-1410358 GCF_000243295.1 Trichechus manatus latirostris | reverse complement strand
GGCAAAGGAAATTAACAGACACTTCACCAAAGAAGACACTGAAGCAGGCATTAGAGAAATGCCAATTGAACCACAGTAAGACACCATTTCATCCCGGCTTTCTGGCACTAATCAAAAAAACAGAAAATAATAAATGTTGGAGAGGCTACAGGGAGATCGATCAGAACTCTTAGCCCTGCTGGTGGGAATGATACAACCATTTTGGAAAATGATATGGAGCCTCGTTAAAAAGCTATAAATAGGAATACCATTGATCTAGAAATCCCACTCCTAGGAATATATACTAGAGAAATAAGAGCTATCACACGAATATACATATGCACATCCACGTTTGTTGCAGCATTGTTCACTATCGCAAAAAGATGGAAGCAACCTAGATGCCAATCAACGGATGAATGGATAGACAAACTATTTTGCATACACATTACGGAGGATTATGCAATAATAAAGAACAATGATGAATCTGTGAAGCATCTCATAACATGGATGAAACTGCAGGGCATTATGCTGAGTGAAATAAGTCAATCACAAAAGGACAAACATTATATGAGACCACCACTGTAAAAAATCCTGAAAAGGTTTACACACAAAAAGAAACAATCTTTGATGGTTATGAGGGATGGGAGGGGTGGGGTATGGAAATACTAAATAGAAAACAGATAAGTGGTAACTTTGGTGAAGGGTAAGACTACACAATACTGAGGAAGCCACCACAACTTGTACAAGAAAAGGTCAGGGAAGCTCCATAGACACATCCTCACTCTCCGAGGGACAGAATTGCTGGGTGGAGGCCTGTGGGGACCATGGTTTTGGGGAACATCTAGCTCAATTGGCATAAGACAGTTTATTAAAAAAATGTTCTACATTCTACCTTGGTGAGTAGCGTCTGGGGCTGAAAAGCCTGTGAGCAGCCATCTGAGATACTCCGCTGATCTCACGCCCTCTTGTACAAGGGAGAATGAAGAAAACAAGATACAAAGGAAAGATTAGTTCAAAGGACTAATGGACTGCCACTACCACAACCTCCACCAGACTGAGTCTAGCACAACTAGATGGTTCCTGGCTACCACCACTGATTGCTCTGACAGGGATCACAACAGAGGGTCCTGGACACAGCCGGAGAAAAATATAGAGCAAAATTCTAACTCACAAAAAAAGACCAGACTTATTTGCCTGACAGAGACTGGAGAAACTCCGAGAGTATGGCCCCCGGACACCCTTTTAGCTCAGTGATGAAGGCACTCCCGAGGTTTACTCTTCAGCCAGAGATTAGACAGCCCCATAAAACAAAATGAGACTAATGGGGTACAACAGCCCAGGGACAAGGACTAGAAGGCAGGAGGAGACAGGAAACCTGGTAATAGTGAACCCAAGGTGGAGAAGGGAGAGTGTTGACATGTCATGGGGTTGTTAAGCAATAGCATAAAACAATATGTTTACTAACTGTTTAATGAGAAACTATTTGTTCTGTAAACCTTCATCTAAACAATAAACAAAATCATAATAAAGACTGTAGACAACATCACTGTGCTCTACGTTGATAGAGAAGGAATTTATCGATAATATGAATTTTTATTTTTATTAACAATCTTGTTTTTGTTGTTATTAGCTGCTGCCAAGTAGACTCTGACTTATAGTGACCTTATAACAACAGAACAATCTGTTGTCCAGTCCTGCTTCATCCTCAAATTACCGGAATATTAAAGTCCATATTTCCAGCTATTGTGCCAATCCATCTCACAGCGTGTCTCCCACACCCTCATTGGCTCTTTACTTCACCAGTCATAATGTCCTCCTTTAGCAATTGATCTCTCCTGATGTTGTGTCCAAAGCAAGCGAACTGGACAATGTTCTGTTGTGATCCATAAGTTTTCCTCGGCTGATTTTTGAAACAGATCACCAGGCCTTTTTCTTACTAGTCTACTTTAGTCTGGAAGCTCCACTGAAACTTTTCCACCATGGGTGACCCTGCTGGTATTTGAAGTATCAGTGGTGTAGCTTTTAGCATGGTAGCAACATACAAGCCACCACCGTATGACAAACTCACAGATGGATAGTGGTTATCAACAATAGCCTCATTTTATCCCATATTGTTCTATATTATCACTAAAAATTTACTTGTGGATTTATTTGTGCATATCTCCCAACTTAAGTTGAAAAGACCTATCAGTTAAAAGCAAGCGTCGTTGAAAAGTATATCTCTATCTGATTCTCTTCCTATTCCGTCTTCTCATGGAAGCTTAATATTGACTACGATTAAGGAGTGTCCAATCTATAATTATATTTAATTTCATAATAAGCTATTATTTTTGGATGGTCTTGGTCATTTCCAAATCTTCTCCAAAGTCATATAGAAAGTGGAAGATGAAATTAGCTGAAAATCAACAAATGAAATCTTAAATGGATAAAATAAGAGCTGTTGTCCATAAGAATTGTTGAATGCTGCAGAAGGTCACAAAAGGAGTTGGTAGGGGTGTTTATAGAAGTAACACTTAAGGATCAGGATAATCCAATTTTCCTATTCTATATTTTCTAATTTACCAACTTTAATGTTGTCATCTTTCCTTTAGTAAAGTGACACCACAGGATCCCATGTGGAATCAAAGAAATCTTCTACAGAGTAAATCCATCGGACTATCTCTAAGACTAAACTTAGGAAATAAATCAGTCATAGGAATTGTTTTAAAAACATCAAATAATAAAAGAACCCCCTTCTGAATGACTTTTAAAATTATAACCTGCAATAGATGGACAGGAGGCTCTAGCTTTATTTAAGATTAAGGTCTTAGTCAAATATTAATTTACCTCAAACAAAAGAGGTCAATTTTTAACTAATTAAAGGATGTGCAAAATTAGTCCTAACCACATTAAAGCTGCTATATGAAAATCTTTTCTATTCTACTATCTCAGTGGAATTTTTATAAATGTTCAGTATTTGGAAATATGAAGCATATATCTTTATATGAAGAAAAATTCAGATGACATCATAATTTCTCTTTTTATTGGATATGAGTAGGAAAAATGTAAGTAATAAATCCGAGCTAGTATTATATATTATTTGTTTAAAATTACATATTAAATGCTTTCTGTGTGTCAAGAACTATGCTATGAGCCTAGGTTATATAACTGGTAGAAAAAATTAAACTTACATAATATCATACAACACACAGTACTGTTAGGATCCAATTTCTATTTTTGGAAAATAGGATATCTCATTTTTCCTTCATTTAAAGTGCCCATTTGTTATCCTTTTTTTCATCAAATGCATCATAGTCAAAAACTTACAGTATTGCCAAAGGAACTAAAAGTAAAAGAAAACAAAGCAACCAAAAGAAATGGAGCATAAAGTGAAGCAGAATCTTTGGAAAATTTAGTTCACAAAAAGTTTTCATGGTATGTAATTTATTCATGATTCCTGCTGGATTGAGTTAAGAGCAGCTGCCTATCCTTTTAGCTGTGGTAGTCATCCCCTAAAATGTCTCAGATCATGTCCCTAAACAGGAGGCATTACTGCTCAACCACAGAGTTATCCCTCCAAAACAATACTCCATGCACAATGATGCCATGAAACAGGCAGACAGACGTGTCTGAGGCCTGCTGAATTCAGGGATTGCTTTTCTACTGCTAATATTCACTTGGCCCTCGGGATTCATCATGATGACCCTCATCTGGCATATGTCCTTTATTTTATGTGTTTGTTTATTTAGAATACATGTGAGAAGGCAGAGCAATTATTTGATTATGCAAATAGAAAAAAGGGCTCCACACGATACAACATAAGAGAGACTAAACTTCCATTTACATGTAGTGTGTTTATTGTATATCGTTGTGTTTTTAAAATACTACATAATCTAATGACATTGAAGGACTTCGGACATATTATACTATTCTTACTATATAAATAAAATAATTTATTTGTATAACATTTGTGAAGTGACTTTAGAAGTGTAATTTTGTTTAGTCCTTGCCACTACCCTTTGAAGAAGTATTTTTATACCTAAGTTTTTGCTGAGGAAATAAAATCTCGGTCATATTCTTAGTTGGTACCTTAGCAGTTGCTCTCAACTCAGACTCATGGCAACCCCACGAGTGTCAGAGTAGAACTGTGTTCCGTAGGATTTTCAGTGGCTGATTTTTCAGAAGTAGATCACCAGGCCTTTCTTCTAAGGTGTGTCTAGGTGGACTTGACCTCTGACCTCTGACCTTTCGGTTAGCGGCCAAGCACTTAACAATTTGCACCATCCAGATATTCCCTAGTTAGTAAGATAGTGGGCCAGAATTAAACCCAAGTCACCTGAATTCCAGTCTAGGCTCCTTTCTATTTCATTACAGCCATAACTTCTGTCTGATTCTTGCAACATAATTCAGCACTGAACAGAAATTGGTAGGCCAAGTAACTGAAAAGTCTGTGGTTAAGTGATCTCAAGTTATGTGAACTGTGTCCACTCTGCAAATAAGCTAAGAGCTAGCAGCCTCACTAAGGCAGGAAATGGGAGTCTCAGCTGTAAGGTAGTAAAAGACTATCTAGAACAGTCATGAAATTTCTAATTAAAGGGAAAAACATCAGTGAGAATTCATGCCTAGAGACAACTTGCCGTAGATCACTCAATCAGAGCTGCGAGTAAAAAAAAATGGTAACTCAGTCAAAATGGAGCTCATACTTACAACCTGTTATCAAATATGATCAGCAAAGATAAATAACTCAGGGCAGAGAAAATTTAAGTGTTCACAGGACATATGTGAGACCAAAAACAAAGAAATATTAAAGAGAGGCAAAGAAAGTGTCTTGTGCATCATTCAGAATGGGCTGAAACCTAGAGAAGTTAGTTAGTACTAGAAGTACTAGTAGTACTAGAAGTGGTTAGTAGGAGATTGTCTTCCTCACTGAAAGCCCAGAAATAGAAAATAGACCTGTAGAGACAGGTGTATTATGTGAAAATACACCTGAAAGACAGACATAGTCTTGGACACTAATACTAAGGATTAGATTTGAAAGTAGGAACTGTACAAACTGAGACTGTCACCAAAATTTATACATGTATATATATATTTAAAATACATATATATTTAACATAAATATACATTTAACAAACGTATGTATTTAACATATATATATATATATATAAATATATTTAACATCCACCAAATGTCTCTCAGTCTGTCATACTGTGGTAGCTTGCCTGTTGCTATGATACTGGAAGCTCTGCCACCGGTATTTCACATACCAACGGGCTCACCCTTGATGGACAGGTTTCAGCAGAGCTTCCAGACTAAGACAGACTAGGAAGAAGGAACTGGCAGTATACTTCTGTAAAAACTGGCCAGTGAAAACCTTGTGAATATCAGTGGAACATTGTCTGACATAGTGCTGAAAAATGAGCCCCTCAGGTTGGAAGACACTGAAAAGACAACTGGAGAAGAGCTTCCTCCTCAAAGTAGAGTTGACCTTAACTACGTGGATGGAGTCAAGCTTTCAGAACCTTCATCTGCTGATGTGAAATGACTCAAAATGAGAAGAAACAGCTGCAAACATCCAATAATAATCAGAACGTAGAATGTACAAAGTATGAATCAAGGGAAATTGGAAGTTGTCAAAAATGAAAAGGAATGCATAAAGATCAATATCCCAGGCATTAGTGAGCTGAAATGGACTGGTACTGGCCATTTTGAATTGGACAATCATATGGTCTACTATGCCAGGAATTACAAAGTGAAACAGAATGGTGTCACATTCATCATCAAAAATAATATTTCAAGATGTATCCTGAAGTACAATTCTATCAGTAATAGGATAATATCCATACGTCTACAAGGAAGACCAGTTAATGTGACTGTTATTCAAATTTACCCACCAACCACTAACGCCAAAGATGAAGAAATGAGGATTTTTACCAACTTCTGCAGTCTGAAATGATCAAATATGCAATCAAGATGCGTTGATAATTACTGGTGATTGGAATGTGAAAGTTGGAAACAAAGAAGTGTTGCAGCGGTGACGGTAATCGGGACGGCGAAGACAGTAACCAACTGCACAACTCTTACAGAGGAGTGGGGCCAGGAGGGTCACTCTGAGGAGTCGACCCCCACTTCAGTCCCAGGAGTTTATTTTATAGTCAATACAGCAATCAATAAGGCAGTTAACAAAACAATGGGCTTTGAATGCAGGCAAGGGAGAAGGAATTCAGGTAAAGTCAATCAGTAAAGGGACAATAGGTTTGGGAAAACACATCCTGACAAGTCTCAACATGTTGGGGACAAGTCTCAACATGCTGTGCAGCATAGAGGCCTATGGGGGCTGCAGTTGTCAATAGTGCAGCAATGTTTAAATGGCATATATCCCCACAAAGAAGGATCAATAGTTGCAAAATATGGCCATGGTGATAGAAATGATGCTAGAGATCACATGATAGAATTTTGCAAGACTAACAAATTCTTCATTGCAAATACTTTTTTTCAACAATATAAACAATGACTATATACTTGGACCTCACCAGATGGAATACACAGGAATCAAATCCACTACATCTGTGGAAAGAGATGATGGAAAAGCTCAGTATCAGTCAGAACAAGGCCAGGGGCCAATGGCGGAACAGACCATCAATTAATTGCTCATATACAAGTTCAGGTTGAAATGGAAGAAAATTAGAGCAAGTCCACAAAAGCCAAAGTACAACCTTGAGTATATCCCACCTGAATTTAGAGGCCACCCCAAGAGCAGATTTGACGCATTGAACACTAATGACAGAACATGAGAGGAGCTGTGTAAGGACATCATACTGAAGAAAGCAAGAGGTCATTAAAAAGACTGGAAAGAGAGAAAAGACCAAAATGGATGTCAGAAGAGACTCTGAAACTTGCTCTTGAACATCGAGTAACTAAAGCAAAAGGAAGAAATGATGAAGTAAAGGAGCTGAACGGGAAGATGTCAAAGGGTGGCTCGAGAAGACAAAGTAAAGCATTATAATGACATGTGCAAAGACCTGGAGATAGAACTCCACAAGGGAAGAACATGCTCAACATTTCTCAGGCTGAAATAACTGAAGAAAAAACTCAAGCCTTGAGTTGCAATAGTGAAGGATTCTATAGAGAAAATATTAAATGACACAGGAAGCATCAACAGAAGATGGGAAGAATACACAAAGTCACTGTACCAAAAAGAATTGGTCGACATTCAACCATTTCAGGAGGTAGCATATGATCATGAACCAATGGTACTGAAGGCAAGAGGTCCAAGCTGCACTGAAGGCATTTGCAAAAACAAGGCTCTAGGAATTGACAGAATACCAGTTGAGGTATTTTAAAAAACGGATTTAATGCTGGAAGTGTTCGATGTCAAGAAATTTGGAAGACACCTACCTGGCCAACCAACTGGAAGAGATCCATATTTATGCCTATTCCAAAGAAAAGTGATACAACTGAATGCAGAAATTGTCTAACAATTTAGTAAATATCACACACAAGTAAAATTTTGCTGAAGATCATTCAAAAGCGGCTGCAGCAGTACATCAACAGAGAACTGCCAGAAATTCAAGCCAGATTCAGAAGAGGACATGAAACCAGGGATATCATTGCTGATGTCAGATGGATCCTGGCTGAAAGCAGAGAATACCAGAAAGATGTTTACCTGTGTTTTGTTGACTATGTAAAGACATTCGACTGTGTGGATCATAACAAATTACAGATAACATTGCAAAGGGTGGGAATTCCAGAATACTTAATTGTGCTCATGAGGAACTTATGTATACATCAAGAAGCAGTCGTTCGAATAGAACAAGGGGATACTGTGTGGTTTAAAGTCAGGAAAGGTGTTTGTCAGGGTTGTATCCTTTCACCATGCCTATTCAATTTGTACGCTGAGCAAATAATACGAGAAGCTGGACTATGTGAAGAACTCTGTATCAGGATTGGAGGAAGACTATTTAACAATCTGCCGTTGCAGATGACACTGCCTTGCTTGCTGAAAGTGAAGGGCACTTGAAGCACTTACTGATGAAGATCAAAGACCACAGCCTTCAGTATGGATTACACCTCATCATAAAGAAAACAAAAATCCTCACAACTAGATCAATAAGCAACAACGTGATAAATGCAGAAAAGATTGAAGTTGTCAAGGATTTCATTTTACTTGGATCCACAATCAATACCCATGGAAGTATCACTCAAGAAATCAAAGGACATACTGCATTGAGCAATCTGCTGCAAAAGACCTCTGTGTTAAAAAGCAAAAAATGTCACCTTGAGAACTAATGTGAGCCTGATCCTAGTCATAGTATTTTCAATCGCCTCCTGTACATACGAGAGCTGGACAATGAGTAAGGAAGAACGAAGAAGAACTGATGCCTTTGAATTTTGATATTGGCAAAGAATATTGAATATACCATGGACTGCCAGAAGAATGAACAAATCTGTCTGGGACGAAGTACAGCCAGAATGCTCCTTAGAAGCAAGGATGGGGAGAATAAGTCTCACTTTGGACATATTATCAGGACGAGTCAGTCCCTGGAGAAGGATATCATGCTTGGTAAAGTAGAGGGTCAGCAAAAAACAGGAAGATCCTCAACGAGATGGACTGACACAGTGGCTGCAACAACGAGCTCAAGTATAACAATGATTGTGAGAATGGTGCAGGACAAGACAGTGTTTCCTTCTGTTGTACATAGTCGCTATGAGTCGGAACCAATTTGATGACACCTAACAACAACCACAATCACATGAGTTGGAATCAACTCGAGGGCAATGAGTTTGGTTTGGGTTTATATACTTTATATATATATATACTCAGTAACTCTACCTTGCAAT
The DNA here is from genome assembly GCF_000243295.1 of Trichechus manatus latirostris. Lineage (NCBI taxonomy): Eukaryota > Metazoa > Chordata > Mammalia > Sirenia > Trichechidae > Trichechus > Trichechus manatus. The sequence continues at coordinate 1,401,559 of NW_004444167.1, read as the reverse complement.
TTAAATTTATTTGTTTGGGATTTAACCCAATTTAGAAACTTTCTATCTATGGGGTTTTTTTGTTTGTTTGTTTTGTTTTGTTTTGTTTTTTTATGGTTGTAACATTAACCAGTTTACAGTTACAGCTTTTTATTCTTTTATTAGGTATTAATGAAAATGTTGAAGTAACAAAATTTTCAGAGTTGATATTTTTATATTATAGGAAGCTAACTGCTGTAACAAAATCTGTCCAAAATACATAGTGGCTCAATCATGACAGAAATTTAACTTTTGTTCACATAACAATCCAAAGAGTTATTGTTCTTGATTATCATTCAGTTCTTTTCCACTCAGTGGTTCACTTATCTAGGCTCCTTTTGTTTAGGAGTTCTGCCATGCCCTTGGGCCTCAGTATCATCTGCACTTAGAGAATGAAGGGGAAAGAACATGTAGAGAAGGCACTTTCTTAAAAGGCTTAAGCAAGAAATGCACACTTCTCTTCTATTCATAATCCTTTACCTAGAAGCCAGTCATGCAACCACATCTAATAGTAAGGGAGACTGGGAAATAGTCAACCTAGCTGTGTGCCCAAAGAGAAGAATGTGTATTTTGCTGAGTGTGTGGTAGTTTTTGTCAAAGAATATTTTTCCAGTTAAATATATGGATGGTCAGTGAGCTGTTAGGTGGTAGTAGACATGACCAAAGGCTGATGCATCTAAAATGAAAGATACCCAAGCAGGATTGAAGCGTAATTTAGAGCCCTGGTGACACAGTGGTTAAGAGCTATGGCTGCTAACCAAAAGATCAGCAGTTCAAATCCACCAGCCACTCCTTGAAAACCCTATGGGGCAGTTCTACTCTGTCCTATAGGGTCACTATGAGTCAGAACCAACTCCATGACACCTTACAACCACAACATGTCTGCTTACACACATGGCTTTAAATTATCTGAACAATTGTCTTGGGCCTATCCATCTCTCTGATCTGGAAGGACAGCCTACCTAATACCCAAGGAGACAGAACCCAAATGCAAATTTAGAAACCTCACTTTCAACCCATGAAAAGATTTTAAAAAGATTGAGTCAGCAGCAATATCAAACCATTTATTCTCTTACTATTATTTCCTTTTATGATGTGGATACAATTAGGACTAGGATCACCAACATTTAAAGAATTAGAATATGTTATTCTCATTTTAATTTTTCTCAACACCATCCTAAAAGTTACAGAGAATATTTTTTAAAAGCAAAATAATGTTTATACCCATTGCAGGACATCAGATAAGAGAAGCTGGGGTAAAGGGGATTGGAGAATACTAGAGCATTCCTGGAAATAAATGGAGACACTTTGAAGTTTCCTGCTTGAATCACTTGACTTAGATTCAACAGTTAGGATCAACAACTCAAGGTTTTTTTCACAGATTTCTCTCTCTCTCATATATATATATTCTATATCTTTTAATTCTAAAATCCTCAAGGGAATAGAAACAATCTAACAAAACAAGTTTACCACAGAAACAATGATTTTGTCAAAAAATTTTAAGATACTGAAATATTCTGTTTTTTGCAAAATATCTCTGATATTTTTCTTTAATTTTTATGTTTCGTTCCTGGGAAATCTACTCACATAGAAAACATGAATAGAAGGGCCTGAGATTACATCATTACAACGTTGCAATATTTTTTAAAAAATACACTGTTTCAAAACAATTTGAATTTCCACATTATTTAATAATCAGTGTAAGGAAGAATTTGAGCTGAATGTTTTAAAATTTTGAGTTTTCATTTTTTATATTTTGGGGCATAACCACATGTAGAGCTGTGTTGTGTCAGTTTGGAAGATGTCATTGATAACTGCATAATGGACAATATCAGAGCTCACATCACATTACATAAAGTAAATATTATAATTCTTCTGTCTACTCTATTTTCACATAATATCAGTTCTGTATCAAAGCAATAAAAATATTATTTGCTTTTCAATTTATCTGATCTTCTCTAAAAGACTTAAACTATTGGAAATGAAAGTGTAACTGATTCAGATGCAAGTGAAGAGAATTTCTGTTACTTAAAATACAAATTCAAGATGGTAATATACTGTGCCTGTATCATAAACAGATATTGATTGATAAGTAAGTGGAAAAAAAAATGAAATGTCAAAATATTCATAAGTAGTTTTTAATATTAAGGTAATTTCCAATTGAAACAAAACTATATGAATGGTAATTTATTGTATAATAATGTCTATCCCCTTAGAAATGTTTACCATGTAATAAAAACTTCAATGTTCTATAATATTGTTACTTAATTTTAATTTTAAGATAGAGTTTATAGCCACCTTCCCTATTTATTGTGGTTATCTGTACTTTTTAATATTAGCTATAACAGAACAGTTTTTCTAATATAGTAACATAACAGTACTTGATTAATTTGCATTAATAGTATAACATTTTTCTTTTTGACTTCCAACTCATTGCAGTATGAACATCCTTTTGGCTATGTAATTGGGTTTTTGTATGAAAAACAAAGTTTTTGAATTGGCACTAGTGTACAAATTTAATTAAAGATACAATTCCTGTAATGATTAGAATATCTGTGCTATGGCCAAATAGTTCTCAGTGCTTTCAAGACCTTCATTTTACAATCTACATAAGGTTCACTTAGCTCCTGATTTAGACAGCTATTTGAAAATTACTGAAGCAATTTGGTGATGATATACAGTCCATGTAAAGTTAATTTTAACAAGTAACTAAAAATTTTAAAAGACTACTTTAACAAATTGCAGATGATAAAAAAAAATAGGGGAATTTTATTTAAAATAACCTGATCTAGGGAAGCCTCATATATTTACAAGTAAATTTCCCATAAAATTATTACTGAAGAACCATATTTTTTGTACACTCACTCCTCATTTATCAACATTGTTAGAATTCCAAAGATGAGGTCGTTATGTGAAAATGGAGGATGACCACATCAGATCACAAAATGGAGGATGACTACATAATAATATAACTGCCAAACCACTGAGAATCACAACCCAGCTAAGTTGACACATAACTTTAACCATCAGAGCCAACATTACTCTCACCTCACACCTCAGCATTCATTACTGCCAGACATACGTCATCAATGTACAAAATAGTCGGAGAGTAGATTTTTTACTATTGTCATAAATGCGAAATGTCAGATAATGAGATATTTGATAAGTGAGGAATAGGTGTACTGTAAAAATGGTGTGGGGCATCAAAGTCAGACGTCCTCATCTGATTTCACAAAGGGGGAGAATCACTGTCAACATCAGCCTAAGGCGGATTCCTAAGAGGTGGAGGGCAGATGTACCTCCTCTCTCCAACCTTTTTACCAATTTTAACATCAGCCATCCCTCCCACAGCACTCTCTACTTCTCTGATGGGTTTCAGAATTCATTGCAATAGCCACACACAGCTCACAGACAGTACTCACAATTATGAGGTGTATTAGGAAAGTAAAAGTTTACTATTCAGATCAGGAATAACTCAGGATACAGTTCCTCAGTCAGGACAGCTTCTCAGCTGTGCCCACAGGGAGACCTTTCTCTGACCCACAAACTCTCAGCCTCTCAGCCTCTCAGCCTCTTGGCCCATTGGCCTGGCCTCTGCCCTGCTCAGGCAAATGTTACAAAGCTCTTTCACTCTGCCAGTAAGTGCCCGGAGGCAACCACTCTGCCAGGAAGCCTCCTGCCCAAAGGCACTCAGCTCTCTTTATCCATGGGTCGGCAAGACTAGCTCCTCCAACAAGTGCCAGAGGCACCCACTCCACCGGGAAGTCTTCTGCCAAAAGGTGATCAGCTTTCTTGCTCTGTGGGTCAGTATACCCACTGTAGCCACCTTACTCTGTGGGTCAGGAAGACAGCCATACTGTCCTGTGCTGGTTTTCTGGTTCTTCTGCTGCTGTTTCTCTGCAGCTGCTTCTCACCATTTTGTGTCATCTTCAGTGTTATAGCTCTCTCTTTCACTGTCTCCTGGGGCTTGGAGGTTCTCAGTGCAGGGATCCCAGGTCCAAAGGAGGTGCTCCTGTCCCTTCTTTCTGGTGGCAGTGAGGTCCCCGCTTTCCACTTCTGGGCTGGCCCATTTTAAGCCTACAGCATGGCAAAACTGACCAATCCCCTTGTTAGGGTTCCATACATCTTATTTACATGACCCCACACCCACAAGGGTGCCATGCACCTTATTCGCATTATTAGCAAGCTGTTCAATCTCCTAGGTGGGCCACAAGCACCTTATTTGCATAATCCCACCCAATCATTTGGTGGGAGTTACAAGATCATGATGAGAAAGGCCATATAAAAGCAATCCATAGCACCGTATATATTACGAATTATTTCTTCATTTGTTTACCTTTAGATGTAAGAGAAACATAGAGAGTGAGAAACAGAGAGAAAGATGCAAATGTTAACACATGCAAATAGATATGAATATATATTTAATATATGGGAGAACTTTCTGATATCCCCAAAAAGTCAAGTTATACAGTTTGGGAAAAACAGAAAGAAAGAAAATGCACTGCATATTTTTGTATGCAAAGAAGTGATGGGGGAAGATAGACACCAAACCTCTGAGGACAGCAATTATTATCCAGAGACCAAGGTAAGAGAAGATGAAAGGATGAGGAAGTAAATTTCATTTTCTACTTCATACACTTTTATGCTTTTAAAGTTTTTACAATTACTGTAAATCTTTTTTGCAAGATTAGAAAGATCTCTATAATGCAGTAGATGAGTGCATATCTTTAAAAATGTTACACATGATGATTACTTTTAGGTGGTAAATTGGTTAAGCTATAGTGTCCAGTTGTTTGATCACACACTATTCTAGGTGTTGCTATGCAGGTATTTTGTAGATGTCATGAATATTTACAATCATTTTACTGTAAGTAAAGGAAATCATTCTTGATAATGTGGGTGGGCTTCATTCAGTCACTTGAAGGCCTTAAGAGTAAAACCTGAGGTTTCCCATGGAGAAAAAATTCTGCCTCAAGACTGTAACATAGAAATGCTTCTGGAGTTTCCAGTTTGCCACCTGACCTGTGGATTTTGGACTTGCCACCCTCACATACAATGAGCCAATTCCTTAAATCTGTATCTATGTATCTATGCATCTATATACCTACGTATCTATGTATCTACCTGTCCACCTAGCTACCTATCTCCCTATCTAACTATCTATGCATCTATCTATCTATCTATCTCTCTATCTATCTATCTATCCTATTGGTTCCCTTTCTAGAAAGCCCTTACTAATATAACACCCTACTAAAAGCAGTGAGTAAACGGACAATTGAGAAGAAGTAGGAACACATGAGCATGTTTGAATGAATATATCTAAATGTGTAACACAACAAAATGGAGTATAAAACACTGGCCCAGCCAATACAACTTCAACTGCGTTCTACACTGTTATAAGGACAATTATTTCAATAGGAACTATAAAAGGAGGGGAGGGCAAACAGAATGAACTTTGATATATTTATCCAGCTCTGCCCAAGGCATAGAGATATCATAGAGAAGAATACAAGGAACAACAACCTGAAATACAAGAATTTATTTGAAAATTCACAATCTACTTTTAAAAATAGTGACACTGTATCAATTTTCTCAATGTAAGCTTCATGAGGGTAGGGGTTTTTATCTGTTTTGTATATTGCTATATCCTTAGCCCATAAAAGAATATCTGGTATTAAGTATATGCTCAGTAAACGTTTATCGAATAAATGAAGGAATAAATAAAACATACACTTGCGGTGCAGATAATGTATATGTCCTTACCATGGCCAGAATGAAATATTCCTCTGGATGTGCTATCTCCTTTTGTTTTGATTCTGTGCTAACCAAAAGATGAGCCACTCTCTCAGGAAAAACGGCTGTGTATGCCAAACTACAACAAAGTGATGTTGAAAATCTGAACAGACCCATAACAAGAGAAGAGATTGAAAAGATAATAAAAAAATATCCCAACCAAAAAAGCCCTGGCCCAGATGGCTTCACTGGAGAATTCTACAAAACATTTACAGAAGAGCTTGTACCAGTA
>NW_004444167.1:1353667-1395416 GCF_000243295.1 Trichechus manatus latirostris | reverse complement strand
TAGTCAATGTCACTAAACTGTGCATGTAGAAATTTTTGAAATGGTGTATCTTTGGCTATGTGTGTTTTCACCAAAAAAAAAGGTTGAGAAGTTAGAGGGTTGACATGTTATGGGGTTGTTAACCAATGTCATAAAACAATATGTGTACTACTGTTTCATGAGAACCTATTTGTCCTGTAAGCCTTCACCTGAAGTACAATAAAAAATAAAAAAAAAGTGCTGTGTATGGTCAGTGTAAATTTATATTTTATATTTTGCATTGCAAGTTATTTAATTTTCATTTCATTCAATTGCTCAATAATTCAACAAATGTCCTCTCTCACCCTGAAGAAGCATAACTAGTGCTTGTATTTGACTACTCCCCGCACATCTGCAAGGTCAAGATTTCCAACCAGGAGCAGGGAGAGCTATGATAAATGGAGAATTTAAAGAGTTCATGTAAATTAATTATTGTGGAAAATTCTGAGATTTCTTCTTCTACTCACTTAATTTTACATTTTGTATCCAGTTGAAATTATTGGTTTTTTGATAGAATTGAATGATGCATACCTATAAAAATTAAAATGATGTTATGTTCTGTTAATTCACAGTATACCCAGTTGATTTTGATCAATATTTCTCAAAAACAATGATCAGAGCCAATGAAGATTTCACTTCTTTCAGATTTGAGACATCAATTCTCAAAAAATTGTGAGCATTTCTTGAGGACTCAGGCCATACTCTTGATGGTATCTTCATTATTGATGATAAATGAATCCCAAGACAGATGACAATAAATGGCCTTGTTATTGGTAGGTCACTTAATGAGATACGACTTTTGGTTCAAGCATCTCCGTATACAAACACAAGGATATCTGGCCAGTTGGTTGAAAACCAATTGCTAAACATTAAGAGCAGATCCAGCTAGAACACTGAAATATTTTGATAAACTAAATTGGAAAGTACTTCTTCAGGTCAAGCTGTCTGGTCAAAAGGGCTTCAGTAAAGTTCAACATTTTTATACTAAATAAATAAATAGCAAGAAGCAATGGCCTTGCAGGTCCTCAAATATACGATGCTCTTCCTGCTTCGAAGGCTTTACGTTTATATTTCCACTGCTGTAGTACTTTTCCCCCCGAGTTTCATAGGTTACTCTCTTGCTTCCTCCAAGTGATGACCCTTTCATGTCTTGTTCCAGTTTCGCGGTCTCATTGAAAATTGGGCTGGCCATCCTCCTTAAAAATGAAATACCACTCACTCTCTCTTCCTATTCACCTTATACTACCTTATTTTTCTCCGTAGGTCAAGTGACCGTATAACCAAATAACCAAACCAAACCCATTGCCGTCAAGTCGATTCCCACTCACAGCGACTCTATAGAACAAAGTAGAACTGCCCCATAGGGTTTCCATGGAGCGGCTGGTGGATTCGAACTGCTGACTTTTTAGCAGCCAAGTTCTTCCAGTCACCACATATATATATGTAACTCCAACACAAGCACTTTTGTCCTCTTCAAGACATCACCACCTTTGCAGCACAAACCAATTCCCTGTATACTTTTGGAGAAATCTGCTGTGGTAGTCACCTTCCAGAAAAGCTGAAGTCCCTGTTACCATTGCTTACTGCATATTTGGATTTTCTTCAAACATTAACAAACCCTTTTCAACTACACTTGACAGGTGGGCAAAATCACTTAATCAAAATTGCTAGATGTCACCATGTTTCTTCCTATTTGCTTTCTTAACAAAAATATCTTCCTACGTCCTTGGGTTCTCATAATAATCCTTTAACCCAAGCACTCTACTCTGCAATATTGTTCTCTATTATATTAAGTCTTCTTACACTATTATTACACATATGACTGGCCACCATTAGGCAATTAGGAGGTGCCACCAATATAATTACTCAGATAACTAAAGCTTCATTCTTTATGTTACTAATTTTTTAATTAACAAATTTTAATTTAAAAAAGTATAAAATGCAATGCATATTTTCTTTAAATAGAGTACATTGAAAATAATTGCAGTTTCTTTGAATTAACGGCATTATTGCAACCATTAATTACTGCATTACGCTACAGTAGAGTGCTATTTCTTCCTTAATCTTTCTGTCAGCATTATCAACTGATCTATTTACTATTTTCCTGACTTCTATCATCTCTCCTAGTCTTCTATTATCTAAATAATCAAATAACCAAGTGCATCAAAATAGTTTAAAAACCTCAAGAAAATAAAAAATGACCTTAGAGATTTTGTACAAATACAGTATATGAACTTGAGTGTACACAGTTCTCTACTGCAAAAAGTAGAGTTTTATTATTTAATATTATTTCTATTGTTAAAATTGTAGCTTCTGTTTACCCCTCTTGCAACATTAACCCCAACTGGTTATTTTCTTACTACACTTTTAACTATGTGAATGATGAACTCGCCTACATTATTGCTCTTCTAAAAACAGAGGGATACAAAAATATTCTCTGCCCAGAAAAAACTGAAGCTCTTTCTACGTAGAAAAGAAGTTATTGGTCATGGAGTAGAGAAATTAATGGATCTGTGGAAGAACTGAAAAGAACAGACAGCATAATGGTAAGGATAGGCCAGTATAAAAATAAAAAAACCCATTGCTGTGGAGTATGACTCCGACTCATAGCAACCCTATAGGACAGAGTAGTACTGCCCCCATAGAGTTTCTAAGGAGCTCCTGGTGGATTTGAACTGACGACCTTTTGGTTAAGCAGTCATAGCTCTTAACCACTACGCCATCAGGGTTTCTATAGGCCAGTACAGAAAAGCTAAAATAAATATAACTTGTCCTAAATTCTAAACGTTTATACTACTTTCCATAATTTGTTCCACCATTTCAAGATCAATTTTAGAAGTCATGGTAATATAGAAGTTAAAGAAAATTTCAGACAAAGAAAAATGGAAAAAGGCATTTGAAATTTCCTTCTACCCTTTGTAATGCGTATTACCTATGTGCCAAACCAGCAAACTGATTTATCAAACATTAAGTGAGCCTTGGGAGTTCCTGGGTGGTGCAAATGGTTAACATGGTTGACTGCTAACTGAAAGGGAAGGTTTGAGTTCACCCAGAGATGCCTTGGAAGAAAGACCTAAAGCTCTACTCCCAAAAACATCAGCCATTGAAAATCCTATGGAGCACAGTTCTACTCTGACACACCTGGGGTCACCATGAGGAGGAATTAACTCGGTGACAACAGGTACTGGTATGTGACCCTTGAGAAGTTGGATTTCTTTAAGCTTCTCCAAATATCGGTGCTCTCTCGTACCCCAGACTACCCACCACATATACCTTCTTTCTGGAATGCTCCCTCTCTTCTTTATCTTAGTAACCAGCAAGATTACTACTCTTCCATCAGATTTTCACTTAAGCTTTACTTCCTCTAAGAAACTTCACTGACTCATCATCCTGCTCTTATCACATGAATATAGTTGTCTGGCTAGTATTCTATTCTAGACTATTAGTTCCATGAAGGCAAGCAAGCACAATATTCTCTCTTCACTAGTATAACACCAATAAGTAGTTATCCAGCAACAGACACACTGTAAATTCTCAATATATATTTGCTGACTAAATGAAAGGTATGGTAAATAGTTATCTTCCTACTCAAAATTGGACTAGTCTCTCAGATGTATTATGGACCTTTTAACAAGGAGCAGGAATACTTTCTGACGGTTGTTGCGCCTGTTGTAAGGAGAAGGGCTCTCTGAATGTACGTTTCTGTGATTTTATTTCTCTCATGATTTTTTCCTGTGTCAAGAAAAAATGTGAAAGACATTGAAATAGATTTTTTAAATATGTGTCTTTTATTGTCTTTGAGCTATTTTGAAACTGTACATTTTAGAAATTGACAGCAATTGCATTAGTTTCCTAGGAGTGCTATAATAAAATATCACAAATTATATGGCTTAAAACAACAGAAATTTATTGTCTCGTAGTTCTAGAGGCTAAAAGTGTGAATTCAGGATATCATCAGGGCCATGTTTTCTGCAAACTTTCTAGAGGAAGATCCTTCCTTGTCTCTTCCTGCTTTCTGTAGCCCCAGGCATTCCTTGCTTTGTGGAAGCAAAACTCTAATCTCTACCTCTGTCATCAAATGGTTTTCTTTCCTGTGTGTTTCTCAGTGTCTCTTCTGATAAGGGCATTAGTCAGAAAAAGATTGATCTCATCTTAATTTAACTAATTGCATCTGCATAACCCCTAATTCCAAACAAGGTTACAGTCACAGGTATCAGGGAAGGGTTAGAGCATAACTTTTGGGGGGACGTAATATAACAACAGTAACAGTAATTCAAATGGATCCTATCTATAGAAATACAAATTTTGTCCAGTGAACTGCAATTGATATTTCTAAATGTACTAAATGGACTAATATTGCATCTATTTGTAGCTACATACAACATTCCTTATTGCCTATGTGTGTTCTTTAAATTTTCTTTTGAATTTGCTAATTCCTTCAATTAATTAATGAACTTGACAAATGTTGATTTTATAATTGTATGGGACTAATAACTTTACCCTTAAAAGAAGTCATCCCTTAATACCTGTAAAAAAAAAAAAAGTGATTAACTATTTAAGAAAACCTATTCAATTTCAATTAAATGATAGGCTGAAAACAGAAATATTTTATAAATCACATTTTTCTGGGTATCAAATGATGCTGATTCAAAAAAAAAATACATACATGAAACTGACAGAACAAGTATTCTCCCATCATTCTCATCTTGTTCTTCATAAAAGTGACATAATTAACTTCTTTTACTGATAACAGTAGAGTAGGCACATGTTTTTATGATAAAATGCTACTTAATCTTTCGTTTTTTAAGGGACATTAGTAATGCAGTTTCACAAAAATAAATGAAGGTGAAGATGCATGTCAACTTCAATTTACAACTTTTTGCTGTTTAATTAATATTATCACGTTTATAATTTAAATTGTGTTTTGCTCATCATCACAAGATGTTTAATTTATATGAAACTTCATTCAAAAGACTGCCTTCAGAAAAAGAACAATTTATTCTGGGCCATGTACACATATTTTAAATGAAGTATTCAGTTCACAAAGGACTTTGTTTCAAGTATTATTCACAATTAAGTGGGGCTCACAATAATCTAGGTCTATTCTAAATCAAAATTTTTACTTAGATCTTATTGACAGAAAAAGCATATGAAATTACTCCCACCTCTCCAATTTCCATCAATTTTATTTCCCTGATATTGCTCGAATCCACTTCCCTACTGATCCCCATTGTCAACATCTTTATTCAGGTCCTCATTGTTCCTTGCTCAGATCACAGCAGTAATCTCTTACCTGGTCTCCCTAGCTTTCTTCTCGTCATCCTTTGCAATATAGCCCATGTGATCACTTCATCTAACTTAGGACTTTCCACATTCCCTTGGAATTCCTGATTTTCTTTCTTATCTTTAAAAAGCAAAAATCTGAAAATATTAATAACCTATTCCTATTCAAAATGCTCAAATGACCTGGACTTTACCATATGTCAGATATTCAGAATACATAGATCATTAAGATAACACCCTGTCAATTGACTTCTTTCCAATATATTAGACTGGACTACATGAAATCGCCATTGTTTGTAATTCAGAAATAAATGCAGTTGACAATTTCATACAGTTTAGCTAATATTATTGGGAGGGGTATAGAACTTAGAATTTTAAGAGTAGAATGTCTCAAGTTGTTGAATAGAATAAGAAGTTCAAAGACAGCAAGCTCAAAGAGAAGGGAAACCAAAAAATAAACCGAACCCACTGCCGTCAAGCTGATTCTGACTCATAGTGACCCTATAGGACAGAGTAGAACTGCCCCCCATAGAGTTTCCAAGGAGGGGCTGGTGGATTTGAACTGCCAACTTTTTAGTTAGCAGCCACACTCTTAACCAGTGCACCACCAGAGCACCAAAGAGAAGGAAAAGCTATTCTAATTTCCAATGTGTGTTAGGAAAAGCCGAAAATAGGCAGTAAGATCTGAGCTGAATCATGAAGCATTAGTATAATTTCAACATAGAAGAATGGTAGAAAAGTCATTTCAATTAGAAAATACACTAAGAATTTATTTTAATGGAAACTGGCAAGTCTGGCCAAGGGTCTTTTGGATGAAACAAATGCAAACCTATTCAAATTAACTCAGAAAAGGAGGCTTTATTATATACCATATACCATCACAAAAATCCAAAGACAAGAAACAAAGTACATTTGGGTTTGATTGACATTAGAACAAAGGCTTCTCTACTATATCTCAGTATTTGTTATTGCAATGTAAGCATATGGCCTGGGTTCAAATCCCAGCTTAATTTCTCCATAACTGTATGATCATAGGTAAGTCACTTACCTTCTTTCTGCCTCAGTTCCTTCATCTTAAAAATAGGGAAATAGGGTTGGTGTGATGAATAAATGATGTCAATATATGTAAAGTGCCTAGGTAGCATCTGGATTTACTAATATTATTTACTAATATTATTATTCTCTCTGGGCTGTTCTATTTTTCTTCTTTTTTTGTGGACTAGATTCCACTTACACTGGCTGGATTCCGTCTTACTTGTGATTCAACAAAAGTCTTATGGATCCTCTCCATGAAATGGAACTGGTTTGTCTTTGACAAGATAATGTATTGGTGGGTGTTGTGTCACACTTATGTAGCAGGCCCATTGTCCATGGATAGGAAATAAATGATATTCCTGTCCATGAAGAGCTTTGAGAAAAGTGAGTGGGTCAGACAATGAAATACAACTTAATACAAATATGTATAGTTTAATCTAATGAAAATGGTGAAGATAATTGTGGCTTCATGACTAGTCTAGGATGGTTAAAATATAGAGTGTGTGAAAAGGAGTAGGGCATTATTCACAATAGCCAAAAGATGGAAACAACCCAAATGTTCATCAACAGATAAATGGGTAAACAAAATGAAGTATATATTTATAATGGAATATTATTCAGTAATAATAAACAGAAACAAAGTTCTGACACATGCTATGACATGGATGAACCTTGAAAACATTATTCTAAGTGAAATAAGTCAGACACTAAAGGTTACATACTGCATGACCCCAATTATATGAAATATCTACAATAGGCAAATGTATAGAGACATGAGTTTATTAATGGTTATCAGGACCTGGGGGGAGGAAGGGAATGGAAGTTGTAGCTAAAGGAATGCTGAGATTCTCTTTGGCAGGATGAAAGACTTTTGAAAATGAGTGATGGCAATGGTAGTGAAAAATAGTGAATGTAATTAATGTCATGGAATTGTACACTTAAAAAACTGTTAAAATAGTAAACTTTTTGTTATATATATTTTACCATAATAAAATTATTTTTAAAAATACTCATCCAAATGAGTATGAGAATAATTTTTTTAAAAAATGTTTTGTTTTTTGTTGCTGTTGAGTAGATAGATTCCAAGTCATCATAGCCCCACGGGCGCAAAGTAGAACTACTCTATAGGGTTTTCAAGGCTGTGACCTTTTAGAAGTAGATTGCCAAGACTGTCATCCAAGATGCCTCTGAGTGGGTTCGAACTGTCAACATTTTGACTAGAAGTTGAGCAAACATTTGTACCACCCAGGGACTTCTAAAAAAAGTAGGTGAATTAAAACTCAGTCTTGAGGACTATTTCTATCCTGATGAGAAGTTTATACTTCACTCCATTAGTAATTGGAAACATTAAAGATTTTAGGCAAGACAGTGTGTTTTAAAAAAGATAACTTTGAAAGCAGTGTAGATATAGAAATAAATGGTGCAGAGAGAAGGATATAGGAGGCAAGAAGACAAGATATGAATCTAGAGTGTAGTTTAACCAGCACAATCTGTATAGAAAAATCAGAAATCATGGGGAAAACACAATGATTTACAGCTGCCAGTCTACAGCTAGGTAAACACTGGATTACTTGTAATTCAGTCTCAAAGAAATTTCTAAAAGGGATGTGAAAATACTTTAACGTGTCTACATCACCAGGATTGTTATAAAGATCAAATCACACTTTGAAGACCCTAAAGTATGATAAGATTAAGATATTATTATTTACTATCTAAAACTGTGCAGATCCCCTTAAAATAAAGGAAATATCTTAAGATTTTATTTAAAAAAAAAGTTAACTTGAGAAGTTTAATAAATAAGTGGCTCTAATAGATTAACCTTGGAACCCAATGCACTATCTTGATTTTTCCACTTCAAGGAAGCATTGAAAACCAAGAGATTCTCCTGAAATAAGTGATCCAAACAATGAGATTAACACAGACTGTGTCTTTTGCTAAATAATTGAAATAAGTTAAATTATTTAATCTAGGAAGAAAAAAAAAATGACTCAGGATGAAGAGTAATATCACTTGGAGTCCTTGGATGGTATATGCCTTAGTCATGTAGTGCTGCTATAACAAAAATACCACAAGTGGATGACTTTTAACAAAGAGAAATGTATTTTCTCACAGTCTAGTTGGCTACAAGACCAAATTCAAGGCATCAGCTCCAGGGAAAGGCTTTCTCTCTCTGTTGGTTCTGGAGGAAGCTTCTTGTGATGCATCAGTCTTCCCTTGGTCTGGGAGCATCTCAGCACAGGAACCTCGGGTCCAAAGGACACGCTCTGCTCCCAGCACTGCTTTCTTAGTGGTATGAGGTCCCCAACTCTGTGCTTGCTTCCGTTTTCCTTTATCTCTTGACAGATAAAAGGTGGTGCAGCCCACACCCCCGGAAAACTCCCTTTACATTGGATCAGGGATGTGACCTGGGTAAGGGTGGTGTTACAATCTCACCCTAATCCTCTATAATGTAAAGTTACAATCATAAAATGGAGGACAACCACAAAATGCTGGGAATCCTGGCCCAGTCAAATTGATACACACATTTTGGGGGGGACATAATTCAATCCATGACAGTACAGTTAACACATTCTGCTAGTTGGAGGTTTGACTTCATCCAGAGGTGTCTTGGAAGAAAGGCCTGGTGATCTACTTCTAAAAAATCAGCCATTCAAAAGCCTATGAAATATGTTCTACTCTGATACATATGGGGTTGCTATGAACTGGAATCAATAACAGCAGGTTATTATATATCACTTACTGCTGTAAATGAAATCTAATTTCCATCCTGTTACAAATGCCATGCTTCTATTTTCCTATTTAAGATGACTATGTATACATATATATACACACACATATGTATATTTATACATTTAATTCTTAAAACAAACTTATGAGGTAAGTGTTGTTGTTGTTGGGTGCGGTCAAGTCAATTCTGACTCATTATGACCCTATGTACAACAGAACGGAACACTACAGGGTCCTGTACCATCCCCACAATCATTGCTATTTTTGAGCCCATTGTTGCAGCCACTGTGTCAATCCATCTCATTGAGGATCTTCCTCTTTTTCGCTGACCCTCTACTTTACCAAGTATGATGTCTTTCTCCAGGGACTGGTTCCTCCTGATAACATGTCCAAGGTATGTGAGTGAGAGGCAGACTCAATGTGGTACTATAGACAGGACCACCATGCTGTCCCTCTGCATCAAAGACCCAAAAATCTAAGTAAAACAGATACAAACATCAATCCTGCAACCCTAAGTATCAAATGTGAAGAAATAAAGAACTCAATCAAGCACCAAATGGAATAAGAAACTGACAGACAACAGAGAATAAGGACAGCTATGGAGTAGAGGTCCCCTACCAGCTAACGCAGGACGGATTTGCCATCTTGGACCTCAGCCACCAAAGTCCGGGGACAAGAAGTATGGGAAGGCAAATTCACAGACCTCCCATCAGGAGACAGAGTACCTGGAAACCAAGGATACATGCTTTCCCACCCCTCACCCTTCTTCCCTGCATGAGGCCTGTACAGCATTCCAGTGGACCATGGTCACTTGGCGGAAGAGATACTAGCTCACTCCTGCCCAGATTCGTCATCTTGGATCTCAGCCACCAAGGACTGTGGGAAGACAACTTCACGGAGCTCTCAACAGGAGACAGAATTCCCAGTAACCAGGAATAGATGCTTCTTCCCCAAACTTCATCCATGTATGAGGCCTCTGCTGCTTTCCAAGGGACCACGGTCACTCCACCAGAGAAATACCAGCTCACTACAACCCAGATTTGCTATCTTGGACCTCAGCCACCAAGGACCACGGACAGGGAGTACAGGAAGACAACTTCAAGGGGCTCCCAACAGGAGACAGAGCACCCCCTCTGCACAACGCATCCTCTCCTTTCCCTCCTGCCTATCTGAACTGTGCACCAAGCACCATGCCCCCAAGTGGCACTAACTTGGTTGCCCAGACCCTACCCTGAACTGCCCCCCAGCCTTGCCCTATCAGCCTGAGTTCATGCCACAAATTATCCATCCCCGCCCTTCCACTCCCCTCTTTGCTGGACCTGCCCTGCTGCACCATAGTTGAGTGACTGACCCTGCCCACCAGGACAAGATGGTGAGAAATATCATGTCCTCAGGCAAGCAAGCAATGAAACACCCCCAGCCTGCCTGCCCAGACGTAGCCAAATAAAACATATAGGATAGACCCTAAAATAAAATCACCAAGACTTATGATAATCACACTTGCTAAAACCAAAGACAAAGAATCCTGAGAGCAGCTCGAGAAAAACAAAAGTCACATACAAAGGGGAAACAATAACACTAAGCTCTGATTACTCAGCAGAAACCATGCAGGTAAGAAGGCAATATGAAGACATATATAAAATCTTGCAAGAAAAAAACTGCCAAACAAGAATACTATATTCTGCAAAACTCTCACTCAAATATGATTGCAAAATTAGGACATTTCCAGATAAACAGAAATTAAGGGAAAAAGTAAAAGCCAAACCAAACTTACAAGAATTATTAAAGAGAACCCTTCAGATAGAGAACCAAAAACATCAGACAGCAACCTGAATCTAGGACATAAGACAGCATCAGCCAGATACCAGCCTAGATAACGAAGTCTCAAAGATAAAGCAAAACTAAAAAATTTAAAAAGGGAACCAGAGATGTCAATCTGTAAATGACAACAACACCAGAACAATAAAAAAGGGTATAAATGGTATAGAACTTTCAAATGGAGAGGAAGTCAAGGTGATATCAAATAATAAAAGACTGCTTTAAACTTAGGAAGATAGTTGTAAATTTCAAGGTAATAAAGAAAGTTAACAAACCTACTCATCAAAATAAAGAAGAAAAACATAAAGTCTCAGTAAACACAAAATCTAGAAAAATGAAAGAAATTTAAAAAAAATCCAGAAACAAGAAATTCAGCACAGAAGAGTAAGAAGAACATAGACATATATAGAACATTCCACCCAACAGCAGCAAAGTAGACATTCTTTTTCAACGCGCATGGAACATTATCTAGAATAGATCACATCTTAGGCAACAAAGCAAACCTCAACAAAATCTAAAACACTGAGAAAATACAAAACGTCTTCTCTCATCACGAAGCCATCAAAGCAGAAATTAACAACAGGAAGAGCAAAAAAAAAAAAAATCAAATATATGGAAACTGAATAACACCTTGCTTAAAAACCACTGGGTAATAAAAGGAAAAAAAGATGAAATTAAAAAATTCCTAAAATCAAATGAGAATGAAAACACATCATATAAAAACAAATGAGACACAGCAAAGGCAGTGCTCAGAGGTCAATTTTTAGCAAAAGATGCATACATCAAAACATAAGAAAGGGACAAATCAAAAAATTAGCTACACGATTAGAACAAATAGAAAGAGAACAGTCAAAAAAAAAAAAAAAGCCCAGAGCCACCAGAATAAAGAAAATAATAAATATCAGAGCAGAAATAAATAAAATAGAGAATAGAAAGAATCAATAAAACCAAAATTTGGTTATTTGAAAGGAACAACAAAATTGGCAAAACTGACAAAAGAAAAACCAGAGAAGATGCAAATAACTCAAATAAGAAATGAAATGGAGAACATTACAACAGACCCAACTGAAATAAAAAGGACCATAGCAGACTATTATGAAAAGCTATACTCTGACAAATTTGAAAACCTAGAGGAAATGGACAAATTTCTAGAAACACACTACCTACTCAATCTAACACAAACTGAGGCCAAAAATCTGAATAGACACACAATAAGAGAAGAGATTGAAAAGGTAATTTAAATATACTCCCAACAGAAAAAGAACCCTGGCCCAGACGGTTTCACTGGAGAATTCTACCAAACATTCAGAGAAGAGCTTGCACCAGTACTACTCAAACTATTTCAGAACATAGAAAAGGAAATGACACTTTTGCATTCATTCAATGAAGCCAGCATAACCCTGATTTCAAAACCAGGCAAAGACATCACCAAAAAAGAAAACTACAGACCAATATCTCTCTTGAATATAGATGCAAAAATTCTCAATGAAATTCTAGCCGATAGAATTCAGCATCATATCAAAAAAATAATATACCACAACCAAGTGGGATTCATACCAGGTATGCAAGGATGGTTCAAACTAGAAAATCAATCAATGTAATCCACCACATAAATAAAACAAAAGAATCGCATGATCATCTGAATCGACACAGAAAAGGCATTCGATAAAGCCCAACACACATTCCTGATAAAAACTCTCAATAAAATAGGTATAGAAGGGAAATTGCTCAATATAATAAAGGTCATCTATACAAAACCAACAGTCAACATCATTCTTAATGGATAGAGTCTGGAAACATTCCTCCTGAGAACAGGAACAAGACAATGATGCCCTTTATTATCACTCTTATTTAACATTGTGCTGGAAGTCTTAGCCAGAGCAATAAAGCAAGCAAAAGAAATAAAGGGCATCCAAATTGGTAAAGAAGAAGTAAAACTATCCCTATTTGTGGATGATATGATCCCAAACATACAGATCTCACAAGACCTCAGAAGAAAACTACTGGAACTAGTAGAAAGATTCAGCAGAGCAGCAAGAAACGGACAAACATACAAAAATCAGTAGGATTCCTACACACCACTAAAGAGAACTTCAAAAAGGAAGTCAGGAACACAATACCATATAATAGCCCCTAAAAAATAAAATACAGAAAAACAAATCCAACCAAGGATAAAAAAGACCTATTCAAAGAAAATTACAAAAGACTACTGTAAGAAACTAAATGAAACCTACATAAATGGAAAAACATACCATGCTCATGGATAGGTAGTCTCAACAATGTGAAAATGTCAATTCTACCAAAAGCAATCTACAAATACAATGCAATCTCAATCCAAATACCAACAGTATTCTTTAAAGTGATGGAAAAAAAATCATTAACTTTATATGAAAAGAAAAGAGGCCCCAGATAAGTAATGTACTATTGAAGAAAAAGAATAAATTAGGAGGTCTCACACTACCTGACCTCAGAACCTACAATACAGCTATGGTAGTCAAAACAGCCTGGTACTGGTACAACGACAGAAACATTGATCAATGGAACAGAATCGAGAACCCAGATGTAAATCCATCCACCTATGGTCATCTGATTTTCAACAAAGGCCCAAAATCCATCAAATGAGGAAAAGAGTCTTTTTAACAAATAGTGCTGGCAAAACTGGATGTCCATCTGCAGAAAAAATGAAACAGGACCCATACCTCACACCATTCACAAAAACTATTTCAAAATGGATCAAAGACCTAAATATAAAACCAAAAACTATAGAGATCATAGAAATAAAAATAGGGTTAATGCTAAAGGCCCTAATACACAGCATAAATAGCATACAAACCATAACTAGCAATACACAAACACCAGAAGATAGGCTAGATAACTGAGTCTTCTAAAAATTAAACACTTATGCTCATCAAAAGATTTCACCGAAAGAGTAAAAACAGAACCTACAGACCGGGGAAAAAAAAATTTGGCTGTGACAAATCCGACAAAGGTCTAATCTCTAAAATCTATAGGAAAATCCAACACCTCCTGAACAAAAAGATAAATCATCCAACTAAAAAATGGGCAAAGGATATGAACAGACACTCCACCAAAGAAGTCATTCAGGCAGCTAACAAACACATGAGGAAATGCTCAAGATCACTAGCCATTAGAGAAATGCAAATCAAAACTACAATGAGATACCATCTCACCCTCACATTACTGGCACAAATCAAAAAAACAGAAAATAACAAACATTAGAGAGGCTGGAGGGAGCTTAGAACTCTTATGCACTGCTGATGGGAATGTAAAATGGTAGAACCATTTTGGAAAATGATACAGCACTTTCTTAAAAAGCTAGAAATAGACATACCATATGATCCAGCAATCCCACTCCTAAGAATATATCCTGGAGAAATAAGAGCGGTCACATGAATACACATATGCACACACATATTCATTGCAGCCTTATTCACAAGATCAAAAAGATGGAAACAACCTAAGTGACCATCAACAAATGAATAGATAAACACACTATGGTACCTACACACAATAGAATACCATGCAACAATAAAGAACAACGATGAATCTGAAAACATCTCACAGCATGGATGAATCTGGAGGGCATTATGCTGAGTGAAGTAAGTCAATCCCAAAAGGACAAATACTGTATGAGACTACTATTATAAAAACTCATGAAAAAGTTTACACACAGAAAGAAACAATCTTTGATGGTTACTGAGGGGTGAGAAGGGAAAAACACTAATCAGACAATAGATAATTGGTAACTTTGATGAAGGGTAAGACAGTACACAATACTGGGGAAGTCAGCACAACTTGACCAAGGCAAGGTCATGGAAGCTTCATAGACACATCCAAACCCCCTGAGGGACCGAATTACGGCTGGGGACCGTGGTCTTGGGGAACACCTAGCTCAACTGGTATAACATAGTTTATAAAGAAAATGTTCTACGGATGACTTTGGTGAGTGGCGTTTGAGGTCTTAAAAGCTTATGAGGAGCCATCTAAGATACTCCACCGGGCCCCTCTCATCTGGAGCAAGGAAAAATGACTCTATCTAAAGACACAAGGGAAAGATTAGTCCAAAGGACTAATGGACCACAACTACCACAGCCTCCACCAGACTGAGTTCACAGATAGATGGTGCTCAGCTACCACCACCAACTGCTCTGACAGGGATCAGAGTAGAGGGTCCCGGAGGAAGCTGGAGAAAAATGTAAAACAAAATTCTAACTCACAAAAGAAGACCAGACTTACTGGTCTGACAGAGACTGGAGAAACTCCCAGAGTATGGCCCCTGGACACCCTTTTAACTCAGTACTGAAGTCACTCCTGTGGTTCACCCTTCAGCCAAAGATTATGCAGGCTCATAAAACAAAGTGACACTAAATGGTCACACCAGCCCAGGGGCAAGAACAAGAAGGCAGGAGGGGACAGGAAAGCTGGTAATGGGGAACCCAAAGTCAAGAAGGGGACAGTGTTGGTATGTTGTGGGGTTGGCAACCAATGTCACAAAATATGTGTATTGTTTAATGAGAAACTAATTTGCTCTGTAAACCTTTATCTAAAGAACAATTAAAAAAAAAAAAAGCAAAGTATGTAAGATAAAGTCTTGCCATCCTCGCTTTCAAGGAGCACCCTGGCTGTACTTCTTCCAAGACAGACTTGTTCATTCTTCTGGCAGTCCATGGTATATTCAATATTCTTCACCAACACCATAATTCGAAGGCATCAAGTCTTTGGTCCTCCTTATTCATTGTCCAGCTTTCACATGCATGAGGCCATTGAAAATACCATTGTTATTACTATTATTATTATTATTATCATCATTGTGATTATCATCATTACTATTCTCTAACAAAAATGGAAACTAAGGCATACAACTAAAGAGTGAAAAAATTTTGATTTGAACTAATAGAGTCTGCTTCAAGGTCTCCCTTCTACACTACACTGTCTCTCATAATAAAAAAAGACAAAAACAAAAAACAGAACCTGTTTCTGTCGAGTCAATTCCGAATCATAGCTACCACATAGGACAGAGTAGAACTGACCCATAGAGTTCCCAAGGAACACCTGGTGGATTTGAACTGCTGACCTTTTGGTTAGCAGCCATAGCTCTTGATCACTGCACCACTAGGGTTTCCTCTCTCATAATAGAACCTTCAAATAGTTGAAGGTCTGTCATGTCAAAGGAGAAGTAGATTTTAATAAGTAGTCAATTTATGCCAGCTCATCTTAACTTCTGAACTAGACAGGATCCAAAGGAAAAAGAGCAGTGACCTATTGGTGCCAACCTACTAAGAAAGCAGCATCCTGCTGAGAAAGCAGGATCAGTACTTTAAGGCAAGTTTTCTCAACCTTGGCACTATTGACATTTGGAGCTGGATAATTCTTTGTCGTGGGAGCCTCTGTAAACTGTAAGATATTTAGCAGCATCCCTGGCCTCTAGGCACTAGATACCAATGGGAACTCCGCATTGTGACAACCATAAATGCTTCCAAACATTGCCAAATATCCCATGAAGGGAAAAATCACCCCAGGTTGAGAACCTCTGGTTTAGGGACAAGGATAAGGAGTTTTCTCTCTCAGTTCAGGAGAGAAATGACCAGAAAAGCAGGTTTGATATAAAAGCAAATATTATAGATTACAAAAACATGTCACAAACGGAGAGGCAATATGTAGCCAAAAAAAAGTCAAACCTGTTGCTGTTAAGTCGATACTGACTCACAGCGACCCTATAGGACAGAGTAGAATGCTCCATAAGGTTATAAGGAGTAGCTGGTGGATTCGAACTGCTGACCTTTTGGTTAGCAGCCAAACGCTTAGCCACTGCACCACTAGAGCCCCAAATATGTAGCCAGGAACCTGGAAGAAAAAGTAAAGGGTACCAAATGTAATTGATACAAATACAGAAGAAAAAGAAATTTATGTTTTGAAAGGAAAGGTCTTATTTCTCTCTCCCACCCTTCTCTAAAAATTTCAAAGACCCAAACAATTTTTAAAAGCATAACCTGCAACATGCCTGGAAAAAAAAAGGGGGGAGGGGGAGAGGAGGGTGTGTCCAAGAGTTATATGATCATTATACAGTGAAATCTGTAAGAGCAGGAACTTGACAGGAACACCTTTTTTCTGGGTCACACATTTTCCACTTTTGACAGGGTCCATCTTACCACTTTTCTATCACTCTATTTGTGGGAGTATTTAAGTTTTCAAGTTTTCCTTCTCTGACAGGTTTCCACCTTACACAGGTCACAGCTCTGGCAGGTTGTTTTTTTTTTTTTTTTCCTTTTAATTGTGTTTTAAGTGAAAGTTTACAATTCAAGTTAGTTTCTCATACAAAAATTTATACACACATTGTTATGTGACCCTAGTTGCTCTCCCTGTACTGTGATAGAACACTCTTCCTTTCCATCCCTTTCTGCCTTCTCATCTCGCCTCTGGACAGGAGCTGCCCATTTAGACTCATGTATCTACCAGAGCTAAGAAGCACACTCTTCACGAGTATCATTTTATGTCTTATAGTCCAGTTAGGCAGGTTTTATTGTAGAGCAAAATGAGGATTAGTCCACTTTTTCAGCACCAAGGATAGCAACTACATGGCTCAGGTGCCACCTCTCCCTACTGTGGACATGGCTGTTGTTGTTAGGTGTCATCGAGTTTTTTTCAGCTCATACTGACCCCATGTGAGAGAGTAGAATTACCTTACTGGATATTCTTGGATGCAATCGTTACAGAAGCAGATCATCAGATGTTTCTCCTGAGGAGCTGATAAATGAGTTTGAACCATCGACCTTTCAGCTAGCAGCAAAAAACTTAACCATTTGTGCCACAGTGTCACTAATTGGTGGTGCTGCTTTCCTGCCAGCCTTGGAGGCAGTCTCAGAACCCTCCTCAACCCTACATTCTAGACAGAATCTACCACTAATCAGAGTTGACATGTTAGATGAACTCTATTTTTCAGACCTGTTACAGATGCTATGTCTTGATGCAGTCTAATACTAACATTGACATTGACATTACCTTATTGACAGTCACGTAAAACTATTATTTCATGCTGAACTTATCTTTCTACCAGATTCTAAGCATTTTTACACTTATGCTGAGGTGAAGCCCCACTGGCAAGTTAAGGACATTATGGAATTTTGTCTTATTAGAGAGGCTCTTGTTTTTACTTGTATTTGAACCTATACAGACGTTTGAATTTGGCTTTCATGCAAAAGATTTCAATTTAATTTCCAGCCTCAAGACATCTAAAATTATGTAAGAATTCTTTTCATTTCCTCATCCAACAAATGAATAAAAATGTTCAAAATTTCACAGAATCTTGTTGCTTGAGAAACTTCACAGTTTTATAGCAGTCCACCTTTGGTTGCCATTGATTCAATATAATCAACAAATATCTTTTGAGCAGGAACTCTTTTAACAGTTGTTCAAGTAATTACTTAATATTCAAGCATAGATTCCAGCCTATTATTTGATAACGTGAATCCTTGTCAAGAGCTTTTCTGAAGTCCAGATAGTCTGAATCTGCCACATTTCCTTTTCTTAAAGACAGAAAGGAGGTTATCTAACATGATTTATTTTTAACAAATACATTTCATTATTACTTTCTCTTCTCAGAGATCTCAAACTTGTAAGTTATGCAAAGGTGTTTTGTAATCATAATGTAAACACATATCAAAAGGGGTGTGCCTGTCCCTTGAAATCTGGATAAGATTTCCTTGAAACTCCTCTTTAAATTCTGTAAAAGACAAAAGCTTCCCCTACTTTCTTTGAACTTCTTGGGGGCTAACATTATCAGTAAGAGTCACTGGGTGGTGAAAACGATTAAGCGCTCAGCTTAACTGAAATGTTGGCAGTTAAAATCTGCCCAAAAGTGCCTCAGAAGAAAGGCTGGTAATCTACTTCCAAAAGATCACAGGCATTGAAAACTCTATATTGTGGGGATATGTGCCATTAAAATATGGATGTATAAAGTCCTCTATGCTGCAGAGCATATTGAGACCTGTCCCCAACATGTTGAGACTTGTCACGACTTGTTTTTCCAAACCCGTTACTTGTCCCCAACATGTTGAGACTTGTCACGACTTGTTTTTCCAAACCCGTTACTGATTGGCTTGTTTACCTGAATTCCTCCTCCCTTGCCCGAAACTTATTGTTATTCACCCAAAGCCCATTGTTCTGTTATTTGCTTCACTGTTTGCTGGACTATAAAATAAACTCCTGGGACTGAAGCTGGGTTCGACTCCTCAGAGTGACCCTCCTGGCCCCACTTCTCTGTAAGAGTTGTGGCATTGGTTATTGTCTCCGCCGCCCCGACATTCGCTGCCGCTGCGACACTATATGAAGCTCAGTTCTACTCTGAAACACTTGGGGTCACTGTGAATTGGAATTGACTCGATGACAACTAGTTTGTGGTTTGTTGTTGTTGTTATTGCTTTTTTCTTAATGTCATCAGCATTTCCTCTAATTTTTAGCTTTATGCTTCACTAGAATGTGCTCACTTTATGAACTATCTGGCATCCCATTTAGGCTAACATAAACCTGAAATTGATAATTAGGTGACCCTCCTGCTGAAATGACTCATGGCCTCTCTAACACCAGCAAGTTTCTTTGGCTCCATCACCCCACATTGTGCTCCTAGTATTACAAAATCTCTTAGAAATAGCTCTCTACTGTCCTCTCCCTGCCCCTACCTTTTCCTCTCTCTCCTTCCTTCTTAGAAGCAGAGATCAAATTATTTTGGGGTTCACTCTCAAATTAACTATTTCAATTTGCTTTGACTCCTCCTCAAGATATCTATTATCATCTATCGAGGTATCTTTCTAAATTAAAAGAGGGATGCAAACTTATATACTTACCAAGAAGAAAGGATCATATGAATGACTAAAGTAAACTGGATGTCAGAAAAACGCAATGCAAGTCCAGTGAAATATGGCAGCTGACACCATGCTTCAGTGTCGGGAAGTGAACAGGAACTGATTCAGATTGTGGCCAACTGAAAAGGGCATATCCAGTCTAAGGGGAACAGCTGTTACTTGGCTACAAAAAGTGTTTGACATGTGAGCACACTGATCTGGCCATTGGAGAGAACCAGGAAATACAATGTTTATGTAAAATCTCCTGATTTCAATATATTGGCTTATTTTCGTACATCTCGTACAGGTCAAAATGAATATGCCTGTGGGCTGCCTGAGGCCTAAGGGTAACCAGTGGGCAATCACTGTTGTAAACAAAAACATGTCTCCCTAAGTTAATTCTGGTGCTAGCTGTTGAGCAAGTCAAATTTTCACAAACACTTACATCATCTACATTTTAAATGACAAAGAAAGCAGTTCATGGAGAAGCAGCTAGTAACTTGTATATTTCAAAGCCAACACATGAAGCAACCAATATGAAAATGGCCATAGGTTACCCAAGTTTGCTTCATTCCATTCAGCCTATTTTACAGCTTTAGAGTTTTCTTTGAAGGGCAGATCAAAATTACCATTCTTACGACGAAGGTATATTACCTTTCAGATGAAGCAGTGAGGCAACCTGACCACTCCTTGTTGACTTTTTTTTTGTTGTAATTTTTTCTCAGTATTAACAGTTATTGCTGTGTATCCATCATAATGTTATTTTGGTCCCTGTCAGGACTGTTGTTTAAACAATAAACAGCTTTCATCTACAGTATCTTGATTCAATAACCTAATACGCAATTGCTCTCCTCACTATAAACCAGAAGTAAATGTTTTAAATACACAAAGACTAAAAGATGGTATCTTTTTAAAGATACTGTTTTTCACTCCTTCTGTTGTTTTGTGCTTTTCTACCTTTCTCTTACCTTTTCAACACTCAGTGTGTCTTCTCCCTTATTTAGTCATCATAGTCTTTATGTCAAGAAAGGAGATAGCAACCACTTCGTGATGGCTCTCCGAACAGTACTTTGATCTTCCTAGAAGAAAGCACTGTATGGCTTTAATAAATGGACACATTATGTTACCGGAATGAACATTCTCTAAAGCCTCTGTGTAATTTATAATAGGCTCCTATCACAGATCAAGCTAAAGTCAACACTAAAAGATACTAGATATCTTTCTATTTTTTTTTAAATCATACTAAAGATGAATTTGTACAACCAGCATTGCTTTTTACCTGAAAGTGAAAATGGAAGGAACTTCACAAATATATCTCAGTCCACAGGAGAAAAAAATGAACTTCGTTTCCTCCAGTTCCATTGAGACATACTATTTTTATTCCCTCTTCCTCCTCAAAATAGCTTTGGCATTTCAAGTACCCTGATTATTTTTGTAGCTAATAATAATTACAATCATCACAATGACAATAGTCTTAGGCAGTAACTACTGAGCTTCTGGAAAGGGACTGCTTTGTTTCTTGCTAAGAGTAAGAAAAGATTTGCTATTAATAACAATGTTTAACACAGCTGTGAACATTTTCATGCCTACCTGCATGGTGCCAAGAGAAAAGTCAAGCCAAAGGGAAATCCAGCAATAAGGCTAAATTTCATTAAAGTCACCTTTATGAGTATTAACAATTTGCCAGGTTTTCATAGAGATTTCTGTGTATGTGATAATACTGAATGTATTACAGAAAAACATTTTATTTTTCTTTTAGCTAAGTAACATGGACATTAATGTAGCAACTGGGTTTGGTAACTCTATGTCTGTACAGCGCTAGACCTTTAGGAATCCTATTTTCTGAGCCCTTTAATCACTCTCCTGTAGTCAATTAAGTATTCTAGTTGAACCCCCAGGATTCCATCTAATGTTTGGGTCATTATAATGCATGGTACCTGACAAAAGGATGCACCCTGATTATTGTTGTATTACAAAAGGGAGTCCTGATGGTTTTGGAGGTTAATGTGCCAGAGCAAAGCCCAAGGCTCTTTAGGCAGAAGTTATTAGCACTGTGGGATAATGGTCTGTCAGTACTTGTCTGGTCCTAGCCTCCAACCATCTGTTCAGAATCTGCATCCAACTTCATACAGGCCATCCAGAGCCTTTCTTAGAGACAATTCGAGAGAATTGGTCAGTATTTCAATGATCCTTACCTCTGAGCATACTAGTTAGAGAGATGTGATTAAAAATAGTTGTTCTACTTCTTCACACAAAAACTAAATCACTGTTCAAATGATTAAGACCCTTCCCTACTACCACGTTGCCCAGATATTGACTAATGTCCTAGAGCCTTATCTATTGCTTGCTGCCAAATGCTTTTATGCCATGTTCCACTAACCTGCCAAAAGAGTCACCTGTCTGCCTGGCTTTCTCTGGACTTCCTTGATGGCGACAATTGACCTGTCTGCATTTCCCGTCAAGAGGTCCTTGATTCCCAAGCTGGCTCATCTCACTGCCAGTAACAGAGTCTAGACACTAACATTTAAGGAAAGTCTAGCATTGCATTTCTAAGATGCAGCTAAAAGGCACGATGATTTAGAAGTCTTGACTCTTCACATAAATTTGCTGTTAGGCTGACTCAGCAACAACCCCAAGAATTGAGTCAGCAGTTAGTCCATAATTGATTTTGAAATGTATACACCTCATTCATAATTTTGTTATAAATCCACAAGACTTTCTTTTTAAGGAAGTATAAGTAGCATTTTGAGAAATGTTTATGCCTATTTTGAGTAAAAGCCTATATTACATTAGGGCTGGATGTTATGTTTTTTTAGTCTCTGTAAATGTTCCCACAAAGTAAAAAGTGTGTGGATACATTCCATGAATACAGTCAACAAATAGCAGAAGGTTTAGGAAATACACACACACACAAACACACCCATCCTGAAAAATGTCAATATCAGGTCACATAGTCATGAAAATATCCTGTCTTGTCCTATTCTGCCACCTGGTGAGCAATTTAAATAAACTAGTCTACTGCAATTTAAAGTCACTATAGGGTCGCTATGAGTCAGAATCAACTCGATAGCAGCAGGTTTGGTTTTTCTTGGTTTCATATATGCTTCAAAACTCATATGACCATTCTTCCCCATGTGCCCAAGACGGTCCAGGTTACACACATTGCCACAGCATAATCAATACTAGAATCTGTTTTACTGTCAAAATACCCCTGGTTTAGATGATAATTCTTGATTTGCATAAATACAGGCTTATTCCTCAAAATGCCCTACATCCAGCCATTGTCTACTTTTCTCATCTCCCTTGCTCAGCTGCTAACTGAAAAGCTGAAGGTTCAAGAGCACCTGGAGGTACATCAGAAGAAAGGCCTGGTGATCTACTTCAGAAAAATCTGCCATTGAAAACCATACGGAGAAGAGTTCTACTCTGACACACATGTGGTTGGCATCGGTTGGCATCAGTTTGACAGAAATTGCTATGGTAATCTCACCATCTCCTCTTTCCTCAAAATTCCAGTGCCACCACCCTTATTCTCACTCTTAGCAAATGGTATCATTTTCCTATTTTGCTTAGAAAATTAATCAGCATACAAACATATTAATTTTATCTACCAAATAAAATCTATTTCCTCATGAACTACTATACCATTTTATGATCCCCTCTGTATCAAAAAATGTTGATCTTTCTTTACTAGACCCACCACAATCTGGCTTTCCCACCACCACTGTCAGTCCACTGAAATTGTTCTTGTCTAGGTCATTAATGTCTTCCACTTTGTTCAATTCAATAGTCGATTGTCAATCTTCATCTTGATTTATCCTCACCATTTGACAGTTAATCATTTATTCCTTCTTTTTTTTTAATTGTACTTTAGATGAAGGTTTACAGAACAAACCAGCTTCTCATTAAACAGTTAGTACACATACTGTTTTATGACATTGGTTAACAACCCCACAACATGTCAACATTCCCCCTTCTCGACCTTAGGTTTCCCATTGCCAGCTTTCCTGTCCTCTCCTCCCTTCTAGTCCTTGTCCCCGGGCTAGTGTGCCCCTTTAGTCTTGTTTTATTTTATACGCCTGTCTAATCTTTGGATGAAGGGTGAACCTCGGGAGTGACTTCATTACTGAGCTAAAAGGGTGTCCAGGGGCCATACTCTTCAGAGTTTCTCCAGTCTCTGTCAGGCCAATAAGTCTGGTCTTTTTTTGTGAGTTAGAATTTTGTTCTACATTTTTCTTCAGCTCAGTCTGGGACCCTCTATTGTGATCCTTGTCACAGCGCAGTCAATGGTGGTAGTTGGGCACCATCTGGTTGTACTGGACTCAGTCTGGTGGAGGCCGTGGTAGTTGTGGTCCATTAGTCCTTTGGACTAATCTTTCCCTTGTGTCTTTAGTTTTCTTCATTCTCTCTTGCTCCAGATGGGGCGAGACCACTGAGGTACCTTCGATGGCTGCTCACAGTCTTTTAAGACCCCAGACGCTACTCACCAAAGTCAGATGTAGAACATTTTCTCTATAAACTATGTTATGCCAATTGAGCTAGATGTTCTCTGAGCACTTATTCCTTCTTGATATATATTCTTATCTATGCTCCCAGTACCCTTCAGGTTTCCCTCCTACCTTAATGATTGCTAATGCTAAATTTCCTTTGCTTGTTCCTCTTCTTCTTCTCTGTCTTTTATTTCTGGAGCTCGTGTTTAACACTCTTCTCTTTTCTATTTATATTTACTCCATTGATGAGCTTATTCAAGCCCATAGCTTTAAATAATATCTATAGTTCAGGGGTAGAATCGTCACCTTCCATGCAGGAGACTGGGGTTTCATTCCTGGCCAATCTACCTCATGCGCACTCACTACCGTCTGTCAGTGAAGGCTTGCACATTGCTGTGACGCTAGCAGGTTTCAGCAGAGCTTCCAGACTAAGACTGACTAGGAAGAGAGGCCTGGCAATCTACTTCCAAAAATCAGCCAATGAAAATCCTATGGATCACAACTGTTTTATCGTCAGTCAATCATGGGGATGATGCAGGATGGGGAAGCATTTTGTTCCATTGAACATGGGCTCACCACGAGTCAGGGAAAACAACGACAATATGCCAAATGAGTCCCAAATTTATATATTTAATACCAACTTTTCCCTCAAATTCCAGACTCATATAATTGCCTGCAGACTCAATACCTTCACTCAGATGTCTAATAGACACCTTAAACTTATTAAGTCTAAATCTTAACTCCAATATTACCTCTAAACCTATCAACAAAACCCTACCTGTCTCAACTGATGCCAACTCCATTCTTTCAGTTGCTCATGACTTCCAGTTAATGTCATCCTTAACTATTTCCTTTCCCTCATGTCCTACCTGCAATTCCTCAGGAAGTTCTGTTGGCTTGTTATTCTAAATATATCTAGAATAGGACCTATTTTTTATCTCCACTGCTACCACCTTGACATGAACAATGTTTTCTTTTGCCTGAATTACTGAAATAGCCTCCAAAATTATTTCCACATTTCCACCTTTGTTCACATAGAATTTATCCTCAGCACAATACCTGGAGTAATCTTTGTAAAACATAATTTAGATCTTGGATTCTGAATAAAACCATGCAACAACTCCCATGTCATTTAGAGAAAAGCCAACATCCTTAAAATGATTGCTAAGGATCGTAATCTTTTACTCTTACCTTCCTTCACTTCACTCCAGCCACCCTGGCTTCCTTACTTTTGTTTGAACAGGCCTCGCACAATCCCAGCTTGTCTTCTCAACTGAAAATTCTCTCAGCCTGGAAAGCACTTCTCAACTATCTGTATGGGCATCTTCCTTGTGTTATTTAAGAATTTGCTTATATCCACCATTTCAATATGCTCCTTTGACCTATTATTAAAAATTACAGCACTGCCATCTTCTGCTTACCATTAACCTGTCCACTCTTTCTCTTTTTCCACAACACTTTTTAAAAACCATTCCTGTTGTTTATTTCTTAACTTGCTAGAATGTAAACCTCACCAAGACAAAGATTTTCATCTAACTTGCCACCAATGTATCTCTGCACCTAAAACAGAGCCCAGCACTTACTATGCATTTTTAATGGATTAATATAACATTACTTAAGCTAATTTTTTTTATTTTTATATTTTATTGTGCTTTAGGTGAAAGTTTACAGTGCAAATTAGTTTCTCATTCAACAATTTATACACAAATTGTTTTGTGACATGGGTTGCAATCCCTGCATTGTGTCAGCACTCTCCCCTTTTCCCTTTCCACCCCGGGTTCCCCGTTCCCATTCCTCCAGTTTTCCTGTCCCGTCCTGCCTTCTCACCTTCGCTTTTGGGCAGGTGTTGCCCATTTGGTCTTGTTATACTTGCTTGAACTAAGAAACACATTCTTCATGTGTGTTGTGTTTGTGTTACACGCCTAATCTTTGGCTGAAAAGTGGGATTCGGCGGTGGCTTTGGTTCTGAGTTAGCATGGTGTCCGGGGGCCACAATCTCAGGGGTTCCTCCAGTCTCTGTCAGACCAGTAAGTCTGGTCTGATTGATTCGTTTCACTCAGTATAATGTCCTCCAGATTCATCCATGTTGTAAGATGTTTTGCGGATTAACCATTGTTCTTTATCGTTGCATAGTATTCCATTGTGTACTCACAATATTTTTTTTGTTGTTGTTGTTGTCTGTATTGTATAAGTGTAAATAGCTTAATCAGGCCAAGTTTAAAAGACTAGGGATTTAATAAATACACAGTATGAATGATTCTTTAAAGGCTTTCAGAAGCTTTTCTCTATTTCACACATTTCTAAGTATGAAAAACAACAGAAAAGGGATATGTTAGTAAAAACCTAAGGACATACACAGATGATCAGTGATCACAAACAGCACAGATCTCAGAAAGCTCCACTCATCTGTGGCCCATCCAGCCCCTGCTCCCATCTTTACGGACAGACTTAAGTACAGACAGATTGTCTAGGAAACCTGAAGTTCCTTGTTATGTGTTATGTTTGATGGATAAATGTTACTTGTGGTTTCACAAGCTTGGGCTTATGAGATCAGTGGGGAAGTTCAAATAACCATATTTCAATAAATCATTACTTTTAAGAGCTGTGATTGGCCTCAAGCAGCAATGCTTGACCTTATGTAGTAACAACTGGTCTCTACAGTGTCCACGTTTTTGTGTCTTTGTGTATAATTTCATACATATTTTTTTTCCAATTGACATTTAAAAAATTTTTTTTTATTGTACTTTAGATGAAGGTTTACAGAATAGTTTCTCATTAAACAGTTAGTACACATATTGTTTTATGACATTGGTTAAAAATGTCACAACATGTCAACACTCTCCCTTCTTGAACTTGGGTTGCCTATTACCAGCTTTCCTGTCCCCTCCTGCCTTCTAGTACTTGCCCGGGGGCTTTTGTGCCCCATTACTCTCGTTTTGTTTTATGGGGCTGTCTAATCTTTGGCTGAAGAGTGAACCTTGTTGGGGGGAAGACTTCATTACTGAGCAAAAAGGGTGTTGGGGGCCATACTCTCAGAGTTTCTCCAGTCTCTGTCAAGCCAACAAGTCTGGTCTTTTTGTGAGTTAGAATTTTATTCTACATTTTTCTCCAGCTCTGTCCAGGACCCTATTGTGATCCCTGTGAGAGCAGTCAGTGGTGGTAGCTGGGCACCATCTAGTTGTACTGGACTCAGTCTGGTGGAGGCCATGGTAGTTGTGATCTGTTAGTCCTTTAGATTAATCTTTCCCTTGTATCTTGTTTTCTTCATTCTCGCTTGCTCCAGATGGGGTGAGACCAGTGGAGTATCTTAGGGGGCTTCTCATAGGCTTTTAAGACCCCAGACGCTACTCACCAATGTAGAATGTAGAACATTTTCTTTATAAACTATGTTACGCCAATTGAGCTAGATGTTCCCTAGACCATGGTCCCATAGCCCTCTGCCCAGCTCTTCGGTCCCTCAGGGAGTTTAGATGTGTCTATGGAGCTTCCGTGATCTTTCCTTTCCCCATTATTGTGTACTGTCTTACCCTTCACCAGAGTTACCACTTATCTGTTGTCTATTTAGTATTTACCCTCCCACCCCTCCATTCCCTCGTAACCAACAAAGGTTGTTTCTTTTTGTGTGAAAACCTTTTCATGAGTTTTTACAATAGTAGTCTCATACCATATCTGTCCTTTTGTGATTGACTTATTTCACTCAGCATAATGTCCTCCAGTTTCATCCATGTTATGAGATGCTTCACAGATTCATCACTATTCTTTATCATTGCATAATATTCCACTGTATGTACCGTAGTTTTTTTATCCATTCACCTGTTGATGGGCATCTAGGTTGTTTCCATTTTTTTGCTATTGTGAACAATGCTGCAATGAACATGGGTGTGCATGTGTCTATTCGTGTGACAACTCTTATTTCTCCAGGATATATTTCTAGGAGTGGGATTGCTGGATTGTATGATATTTCTATTTCTAGCTTTCTAAGGAAGCACTGTATCGTTTTACAAAATGGTTGTATCATTTTGCTTTCCCACCAGCAATGTATAAGAGTTCTGATCTGCCCACAGCCTCTCCAACATTTGTCATTTCCAGTTTTTTTTTAATTTGTGCCAGTAATGCCAGGGTGAGATGTTATCTCATTGTGGTTTTGATTTGCATTTCTCTAATGGCTAGTGATCAAGAACATTTCCTCACATGACTTTTGCCCACTTGAATGTCTTCTTTGACGAAGTGTCTGTTCATTTCCATTGCCCTTTTTTTAATTAGATTGTTTGTCTTTTTGTTGTAGAGGTGTTGGATTTTGCTGTAGATTTTAGAGATTAGACCTTTGTCCAAAAATTTTTTTTTCCCAGTCTGTAGGTTCTCCTTTCACTCTTTTGGTGAAGTGTTTTGATGAGCATAAGTGTTTAATTTTTAGAATATCTCAGTTATCTAGCTTATCTTCTGGAGTTTGTGTGTTGTTGGTGATGGTTTGTATCCTGTTAATGCCGTGTATTAGGTCCTCTAACGTTGATCCTGTTTTTTCTTCTATGAACTTTATAGTTTTTCGCTCTATATTTAGGTCTTTGATCCATTTTGAATTAGTTTTTGTATATGGTGTGAGGTATGGGTCCTGTTTCATTTTTTTGCAGGTGGACATCCAGTTTTGCCAGCACCGTTTGTTAAAAAGACTGTACTTTCCCCATTTGATGGACTTTGGGCCCTTGTCAAAGTATCAGGTGAGCGTAGGTGGATGGATATACATCTGGGTTCTCAATTCCGTTCCATTGGTCAATGTATCTGTTGTTGTACCAGTACCAGGCTGTTTTGACTACTGTAGCTGCATAGTAGGTTCTGAGGTCAGGTAGTTTGAGTCCTCCTACTTTATTCTCCTCTTCAATAGTGCTTAACTTATCCTGGGCTTCTTCCCTTTCCATATAAAGATTAGTTTTTCCATCTCTTTAAAGAATATTGCTGGTATATGGATCAGGATTGCATTGTATTTGTAATTTGCTTTGGGAAGAACTGTCATTTTCACAGTTTGAATCTACCTATCCATGAGCACGGTATGTTTTTCCATTTATGTAGATTTCTTTTGGTTTCTTGCAGTAGCGGTTTGTAGATTTCTTTGTATAGGTTTTTTACATCCCTGGTTAGATTTATTCCTAAGTATTTTACTTCTTTAGAGGCTATTTTAAATGGTATTGTTTTCCTGATTTCTTTTTCATCATTCTCTGTTTATTGGTATACAGGAATCCAACTGATTTTTGTATGTTTATCTTGTATCCTGCTACTCTGCTGAATCTTTCTATTAGTTCCGGTAGTTTTTTCATGGAGCCTTTAGCGTTTTCTATGTATAATATCATATCATCCACAAACAGGGACAGTTTAACTTCTTCATTACCAATTTGGATGCTCTTTCTTTGTTTGTCTTGCCATTGCTCTAGCTAGGAGTTCCAGGACAGTGTTAAATAGGAGTGATGTTAAAGGGCATCCTTGTCTTGTTCCTGTTGTCAAGGGGAATGTTTTCAGCCTCTCTCCATTAAGAATAATGATGGCCATTGGTTTTGCATAGATTCCCTTTATTATGTTGAGAAATTTCCCTTGTATGCCTATTTTATTGAGAGTTTTTGTCAGGAATGGGTGTTAGACTTTGTCAAATGCCTTTTCTGCATCAGTTGAGATGTTCATGTGATTCCTTTTATTTATGTTGTGGATTATGTTGATTGATTTTTTAATGTTGAACCATCCTTGCATACCTGGTATGAATCTTATTTGGTCATGTTGTATGATGCTGAATTCAATTAGCTAGAGTATTGTTGAGAATTTTCACTTCTAGATTCATGAGCGATATTGGTCTGTAATTTTCTTTTTTTGACATCTTTGCTTGGTTTGGGTATCAAGGTTATGCTGGCCTCATAGAATGAATTCAGAAATATCGCTTCCTTTTCTGTGTTCTGAAATAGTTTGCGTAGTACTGGTATAAAGTCTTTTCTGAATATTTGGTAGAATTCTCCAGTGATGTCATCTGGGCCAGGGCTTTTTTTGGCTGGGAGTTTTTTTTTATTACCTTTTCAATCTCTCCTCCTGTTATGGGTCTGTTCAGATTTCCAACATCACTTTGTGTTAGTTTGGGTAGGTACAGAGTTTCTAGAAATTTATCCATTTCCTCTAGGTTTTCAAATTTGTTGGTGTACATTGTTTCATAATACTTTGTTACGATCCTTTTTATTTCAATTGGGTCTGTTGTAATGTCCCCCATTTCATTTTTATTTGGATTATTTTCGTCTTCTCCTGTTTTTCTTTTGTCAGTTTGGCCACTGGTTTGTTGATTCTGTTGATCCTTTCAATGAACCAACTTTTGGTTTTGTTGATTCTTTCTATTGTCTTTCTATTCTCTATTTCATTGATTTCTGCTCTGATCATTATTATTTCCTTTCTTATGGTGGCTGTAGGCCTTTTTTGTTGTTCTCTTTCTATTTGTTCAAGTTGTGTAGTTAATGTTTTGATTTTTGTCTCTTTCTTCTTTTTTGATGTGTGCATCTATTGCCATAAATTGTCCTTTGAGGACTGCCTTTGCTGTGTCCCAAAGGTTTTAGTATGATGTATTTTCATTCTCATTTGATTCTAGGAATTGTTTGATTCCATCTCTGATTTCTTCTATTACCCAGTGGTTTGTAAGCAGGGTGTTATTAAATTTCCATTTAACTTATCTTTTTTTCCTTGCTCTTCCTGCAGTTAATTTCTACCTTGATGGCATTGTTGTCAGAGAAGATACTTTGTATTATCTCGGTGTTTTGGATTTTGTTGAAGGTTGCTCTGTGGTCTAAGATGTGGTCTATCTGGAGAACATTCCATGTGCATTGGAAAAGAATGTGCACTTTGCAGCTGTTGGATGGAGTGTTCTATATATGTCTATG
Organism: Trichechus manatus latirostris; assembly: GCF_000243295.1. Classification (NCBI taxonomy): domain Eukaryota; kingdom Metazoa; phylum Chordata; class Mammalia; order Sirenia; family Trichechidae; genus Trichechus; species Trichechus manatus. The sequence continues at coordinate 1,364,291 of NW_004444167.1, read as the reverse complement.
AGGTCAAGTTGGCTGATTGTTCCATTTAGGTCTTCTGTATCTTTCTTGAGTTTCTTTCTAGATGTTCTGTCCTTTAACCAAGAGTCATGTGTTGAAGTCTCCTACTATTATTATGGAACTATCAATTTCTCTTTTTAGTGCTGTTAGAGTTTGTTCTATGAATTTTGGAGCCCTGTTGTTTGGTGTGTAGGTGTTCATTATGGTTAAGTTTTCATGATGGATTGTCCCTTAAATCACTATATGGTGTCCCTCTTTGTCTGTTAGGGTAGATTTTGTTTTAAAGTCTATTTTATCTGAGAGTAGTATTGCCACTCCTGCTCCTTTTTGGCAGCTGTTTGCTTGATATATTTATTTCCGTCCTTTGATTTTAATAAATTGATGTCTTTGTTTCTAAGATGTGTCTCTTGTAGACAACATATTGATGGATCATGTTTTTTTATCCATTCTGTCACCCTCTGTCTCCTTATGGATGCATTTAGGCCATTTACAGTCAGCTGTGAGTTTATTGCTATCATTTTGTGGTGCTTTTTTTGTGGTGTGACATTTTCTTTGTTCCTCTTAGTCTCCTGTGCTGAGTTCCTTTTGTTTGTGGATTTTTTTCTCATTTCTTTTGTTTTTGTAGATTTGTTATTACAGAGACTTTCTGTTTTTTGTTTTTTGTTTTCTTTATTTTGATGAGTAGGTTTGTTAACTTTCTTTGTGGTTACCTTGAAATTTACCCTTACCTTCCTAGGTTTGAACCAGACTATTATTACTTGGTATCACCTTGCCTTACTCTTCATTAGAAGATTCTATACCTACACCGTTTTGTCACTCTTTTATTTTTATGATGTTATTGTCATTTACAGATTATCCTCTCTGGTTCCCTGTTGTAATTCTTTTGATTTTGGATAGTCCTTGAGAGTTCATTTCCTAGGTTGGTATCTGGCTGGTACAATCCTGCATCCTAGATTCATCCTGCCGTCTAATGTTGTTTGTTCTCAGATGGAAGGACTCCCTTTAATAATTCTTGTAAGTTTGGTTTTGTTTTTACAGAGTCCCTTAATTTCTGTTTATCTGGAAATGTCCTAATTTCTCCATCATATTTGAATGAAAGTTTTCCAGGATATATTATTCTTGGTTGGCAATTTTTTTCTTTCAAGTTTTATATATGTCATCCCAATGCCTTCTCACCTGCATGGTTTCTGCCAAATAGTATGAGCTTAGTCTTATTGTTTCTCCTCTGTATGTGACTTTTTGTTTTTATTGAGCTGCTCTCAGGATTGTTTGTCTTTTGTTTTAGCAAGTGTGATTATGATAAGCCTTGGTGATTTTCTTTTGGTGTCTATCTTATATGGAGTCTGTTGAGCTTCTTGGATGGTCAGATTTTCATCTTTCATGATATTGGGGAAGTTTTCTGTCAGCAGTTCTTCAATGATCCTCTCTGTGTTTTCTGTTTTCTCCCCTTGTTCTGGAACTCTGATCACTTGCAAATTTTTGCTTTTGATTGTATTCCACATAATTGTCAGGGTTTCTTCATTCCTTTTTCTGATTTTTCCTCCAACAGAGTTGTATCCAAGTCATTGTATTCAATTTCGCTGATCCTGTCTTCCATTGTTTCAAACCTGCTCCTCAGCCCTTCTGTCCATTTCTGAAATCTTGTTTATCTTTTAGACTTCTAATTGTTGTTTTTGTATAATTTCTAGTTATGAATTTATTTGGCATTTTGTTCCTGTATTATTTTTCTGAATTCTTCCACGGTTTTGTCAGTATTTTCCATGAATTTGTCTATTTTTTCCTCATTTTTGTCTGCTTCTTGCTTCAACTCTTGGATAGATCTGAATACTAGAGATCTAAATTCCCTATCAGGTAGTTCTAGTGCCTTTTCTTCTACTGGAAAGTCATCTGGTGTTTTATTTTGGATGTCTAGTGGAACCATCCTGTCCTGTTTTTGTCAATGTTTTGATATTGTCTGCTGTCTCATGGCATTCAGTAGTTATTTTCCTTGTTTTTTGATTGTAGATTTGTTTGTTTCATCCTGCTTTTTTGTTTTATTTGGTTATGTCTGAGCAGGCAGGCTGTGTGTTCTTTGTTGTTTGCTCATCTGTGGGTGTGTACTTTTCACCTCCTTGTCCAATGGGTAGGGTCAGCTGCTCGTCTATGGTGTTGCACGGTAGGTTCAACTAAAGGGGAGTTGCTGGAATGGGTTGTTTGTGGCATGTACTAAAGCCAACAGAGAGGGCTGAGAATCATTGCAGGGCAGGTTCCAGTAGGCTGTGCCTGTGCTGCTCAGGGGTATGATGTTCAGTGCACAGTGCAGGTTGGCAGGAAGGAAGGGGGAGATTTTGACCTCTGGAGCTAAGATGGGTATGGGAAAGAGGAGAGAGAGGAAAGAAAAACAGGAGCAAAAAACAAACAAACTAAAAAGAGTGCTAAGGCAGCTTGCCTTTGGAGTGGAGAGAAGAGAGACTGAGAAATGGAGAAAAACAAAAAGGAAAAAATAAAAATTAGAAGGAAAAAAAATGAAGGAAAAGAGAAGCCCCTAGTGATCCCACCAGTGTGGCTGTGAATACTGGGGAAGTGGCTCCCAGGCCACGAAGTACATCCTGGCTAGAAGGGGTAGAGGTGTCACACAGTGCCAGGTATTCAGGAGACAGGAAGAGAAGGTAAGTATAGAGTGACAAGAAACTGAGAAATGAAGAAAAACAAAAATGGAAAAAGAGAGAAAAGAAAACAAACAAGAAAGAAATGCCCCCAGGGATCCCACCGTGTGCCTGTGCAGGCAGAGGAAGTAGCTCCCAAGCTAAGCAGTACAGCCTGGCTAGAAGGGGCTCCTATGCTAAGAAAAGATAAAGAAAATAAACAAAGCAAAACAGAAGAAATCAGAGCAAACAAACAAACAAACAAAAGCCACAGGGATCCCACCAGTGTGGCAGCACAGGCCAGGAAGCAGTTCCACTGTCAAGCTGCATTTCACAACCTTTCAGGAAGAAGCAAAAATGGCACATGGAGCCAGGTATTTGAGAGAAAGGAGGGGGAGGTGGTGAGAGGTATGGAAGAAACCAAAAGAAGCAGAAAAAGCAACACCAGCAACCAACAAATGGCACTCAGGGAGCTGGCCAGCGCAGTCAGGTGAAATCCAAGCAGCACAGGACTGAAGCCAATGCCTCACAGCCAAGAGACTGTGGCTACAGGAAGCCGAAGAGGCCGAGTTGCGGTGAAGAAAGGTGGGGGGTGGGAAAGCATATATCACTGGTAACCAGTTGTTCTGTCTTCTGCTGGGAGCTCCGTGAAGACGCTTTCCCATACTCCCTGTACACCAATCTCTGACAGGAGTCCAAGATGGCAAATCTGTGCTCTGTTATCTCTCGTTGTTCTCTGTTCTCTATCAGTTTCTTATTCCATTCGGTGCTTGGCTGAGTTCTTTATCTCTTCATTTAATGCTTAGGGTTTCAGGATTGATGTTTGTCTCTGTTTGACTTAGTTTTTCTGGTCTTTGCTGTGGAGGGATGGCGTGGTGCTTCTGTCTATAGCGCCATGTTGCCCAGAAGTCCCATATTTAAGCTAATTTATGATGATTCATCTCAGTGAACCATAAATATTATCAGAATTCACAGGTCTGTTAAAGGTCTTTCATCTTTTATATATCATAGTCAATCCTGCAAATTAGAGATTTAAAAAAAAAACAGTGACATAGAGATCAAATTTTGTAGTCCTCAGCTATAATTTATTTGGCACTTTTTTTTAAATTTTGTCTTTGAATGTCTTTAAGTAATATATACATTTTTCCACTCAACACAGTCTCCACCAACCTGTATTAACTTACATCCAATTGATATCTGTCTTAGTTATCTAGTACTGCTATAACAGAAATACCACAAGTGTGTGGCTTTAACAAAAAGAAACTTATTTTCTCACATTTTAGGAGGTTAGAAATCTAAATTCAGAACACTGGCTCTAAGGGAAGGCTCTCTATCTCTCTGTTAAATCTGGAGGAATGTTCTTGTCTCTTTTGAGCTTCTGCTCCCAGGCGATCTCCATGTGGCTTAGTGCCTATCTTCTCCCATCTCTCCTTGCTCACTTGCTTGTTCAATCTTTTATATCTCCAAAGAGATTGATTTAAGACACACCCTGTACTAGTACTATCTCATTAACATAACAAAGAAAATCCATTTCCTATTGGGATTATAACCATGGGTATAGCGGTTATGATTTACAACACATATTTTAGGGGGACATAGTTCAATCTATAACAATATTATTGATTTTTTTTCACCTATTGGGCCCATGTATATATTTGAGTTTGCAACCCTGATTTATTTTCCCAACAGTGGCCAGAGAAGACCATTTTCTCAAGCACTGTTGGGTGTTCTCCTTTAGCAGCATTCAGAGTCATCTACTAAAGAACAAGTAGAGGTCAATATCCTTCCAATATATGATCAACCTGATAATAGATAACACCACTCATCTGTTAGTTTGTCATAATGTGGCGGCTTGCATGTTGCAATAATGCTGGAAGCTATGCCACTGGCATTTCAAATACCATCAGGGTCAGTCAAGGTGGATAAATTTCAGCAGAGCTTTCAGACTAAGACACTTCTGAAAATTCACTAATGAAAAACCTATAGATCACAACAAAATATTGTCTGATATAGTACTGGAAGATGAGCCCCCTAGACTGGAAGGCACTCAAAATGCACAGTGGACCCAACAATGGACTCCATCAAATCAATGATCTTTAAGATAGCACAGGACCACAGGACCAAGTAAAATTCATTCTGCTGTACCTGGGATCATCATGAGTCAGAGTCGACTCGATGGTAACTAACAACGACAATATAAATGGATAAAAGGACACAAACCTCATCAAAACTTTTTCCTCTCAAACTTAGTTTTGGCTTCTGCGTCTGGAAACTCCTTGAGCATGGTATTGTATTCACTTCTGTTTACCCTAGAACACGTGGTACCATGTAAGAGACTTCGGTGGGGCTGGCATGAGGACCATGATATCTTATTCACCATTGTATTCCCAGAACCTAACAACTGTCCTTTCATATGGGAGGTGCTGTATTTATTATTGAATAAGAGAAAGAATATTTATTAAATGAACAAAGTAAAAGTAAGTGTACTTAAAAGTATATACTCTTCACTCTGCCCCAAAATTGCTATCCAAATAGATTTCCTTAGTTCCTAGAAATATCTTGGTTAATACCAGAAGAGTTCAGTGAGAATGCTGTTATCTGGGAGGAATATCTTACAAGCTATTGTTCCTTATTAACACAAAATGAAGGATTAGTTTATCCAATTAGTTTAGTGCCAGAGTTAATGGTAGACAAAAGTGTTCTAATGGAATAACACACAGGACAGACATGCTTGATGAAGTTACTGTGAAGAGGAAAGTCAAACGATGGAGTTACCTGAGCAGAATGGTGAATGAACAGGTAAGTAGTGTGCAGTACTGTGAGCCAGTGTGAAATGGGCAAAGTCAAGGGAGGGAGTGGAAAAAATCATTTATCATTTTTATACAGACCTGTTTTTGTTCTTTGTCTGTTCTAAAAGTAGATTTGCCTAAATTCAGTTGATAACTTTCTTTGTTTTCCTTTGAGATCATTTCTTCTCATGGACCAGGGGACTACAGCCCACTATTCTTCTATCTCCGGCATCTAATACATACAGGTAGTCAATAACTCTTTTTAATGTAATTAAATAAATCATTTATAATAGTCTGGTTGTTTTAGTATGTGACATCTAATCACTTTTCTTTAATAATGCATCTTAGGTTGTGGTAAGAATTACTTGACACTTTGTATATAAAGCATTGGAAGGAGTCCTGGTGGTGCAGTGGTTAAGTGCTCAGCTGCTAACTGAAAGGTCAGTGGTCCAAACCCACCAGCCATCCGGTGGGGAAAATATATTGCAGTCTGCTTTCGATAAGATTGCAACCTTGGAAACTCTGTGAGGCAGTTCTACTCTGTCCCATAGGGTCACTATGAGTTGGAATAGACTCTTTGGCAATGGGTGGTATATAAAGCATTTAGTGCAGTACTGGGCTAGTAGATGGTTCTCAATAAGTAGTACCTATTCATAGTGTTATAATCTTCTTTTGTCTATTTAAAATACCTCCAAAATACACAAAGATCCCTTAAAACTCAACAGTAAAAAAAAAACCAATTATAAAATGGACAAAAAATCTGAACAGAAACCTCACCAAAGAAGATATAAAAATGTCAAATAAGCATATTAACAATGCTCGATATCATAAGCCGTTAGGGAACTGCAGGTTAAAACAACACTGAGATATACACACCTATTAGAATGGTAAAATTCAAAACACTGACAACACTAAATGCTGATGAATATGTGGAGTAACAGAAACTCTGTAACAGGTGGGAATGCAAAATGGTACAGCTACATTGGAAGACAGCCTGGCAGTTTCTTGCAAGGCAAAATGTAGGCTTATAATATGATCCAGAAATTACACTCCTGGGTATTAACCTAAATCAGATGAAAACTTATGTTCACAAAGAAAAAACCTGCACATGAATGTTTATAGTAGTTTTCTTTATAATTGCCAAACGTTGGAAGTAACCAAGATGTCCTTCAACAGGAGACTATAAAAACAAACTGTGGTACATCCATACAACGGCACACAATGAAATGAGCTTTCAAGCCACAAAAATAAATAAATAAATAATAGAGGAAGCTTAGATGCATATTGCTAAGTGAGAAAAGCCAATCTGAAAAAGCTGCATACTTGTCTGATTCCAACTATACGACATTCTGGAAAAGGCAAAACTATACAGACTGTGAAATAATCAGTGGTTTCAGGGATTCAGGAAGAAGAAAGAGGAATGAATATGTGGAGCACAGGGAATTTTTAGGGCAGTGAAACTATTCTGTATGATACTGCAATGGTGGACATATAATATTATGCATTTGTTAAAACCCATAAGAATGAACAACAAAAACAGTAAATGTAAACTATGAACTTTACTTAATAATAATGTATCAATATTGATTTACCATATAACAAATATATAATCGGAATGAAAGACATTAATAGTAAAAAAAAAAAAAATACTATTCAGGATGGAAGAAGGTATATGAGAACTCCATATTTTCTGCACAATTTTTTTGTAAGCAAGTTTCTCTAAAAAATTAAGTATTTTAAAAATATCCTATTGTATTGAATCTTCCATCAGGCTTCTGAATATATCTCCAGAATTCTGTATGTATTGCCATGACCATTCATAACTTCACATCTTGATTTCATGGTAGGCACTAATGAAGAGCAGAGTGGTGTGCATAATGAAAATTGGGGTGATACTAGCTTCAGGGAAAAAGAAAAGAAGGGGATAAAGTGAGAAATGAAAGCTTGCTTTTTTCTTATGTATGGTGTTTGACTTCTCTTCACATATTTGTTTTTTTTAGGACTTAGAGGAAATTAAACTCTGTTACAATAGTGATAAGCATATGAGACACAAATAACAAAAGGGACAGCTTAGTCTCATGATTTCTACCCTCTGACTCTTCTAATAACACACTGAAGTTCATCTTTAGAGGACAAGAGGGACGTATTTCAATTTAAATATTTGTAGAGAAGAGTGCCTTACATCACTTAGTACCCCACAGCTTGGTTAACTCAAAAAACATACTTTTGAAACATGCTATGCAAAAACACACAATTTTCATCACGTTCTGAGTTTTAACTTTTATTCTGAAGTACATTTTCACTTTCCTCTTTTTCAATTAAATATTTGCATATGGAAGACTAATTTTCTCATAGAAAATTACACAGAAACTTTTCAAGATAGTTAATCATTTTGTGATTACCAAAAGAAACTTTGATGAAACTGAGCATTACTTCTCCTTTATAGAGAAAAAAATCAAGTGTAGAATAATGAATAAGAACTATTAGACATTTCACTTTCATTTATATCTATGTGACATACTATGTAGTGGGTTATTTAGCTTTTGAAGAATTTTATTTATTTATTTTTAGATCATTTTTTTATAACCAAGAAGATACAACATAATAATTTTGAAGTGAAATTATCAGCAGAATGAGGAAAAAAATATGTTTTTAAATATATTTCCTTCTTTGTTCTGCTGATGATTTCACGTCAAAATTATAGTGGGTGGCCTGAAGTAAATGAAGAAGAACTGCTAAGTATTTGGTTCCCTGAAGAGGTTGTTGTTGTATGCCCTGCAGTCGATTCCAACTCGTAGCTACCCTATAGGATAGAGTAGGATTACCTCACAGGGTTTCCTAGGCTATAATCTATACAGGACCAATCGCCAGCTCTTTTCTCTCACAGAGTCGCTGGTGGGTTCAAACCGCCAACCTTTCTGTTAGCAGCCAAGCGCTTAACCAGGGCTCCTTTTCAAGAGCTATCCTTACTAATTTTCATTAGTTCATATTAAATATTTGTCCAAACATTTGATTGCAATAATAAATCCAAAATTATACAAATATCAGCATCAAAAAAATTTTCATCTCAGTTTCCTAAAATTATCTTCCTTACTACAATTTCTTACTTTCGGGACAAAAACCGGAAAAAAAAAAAAAAAAAAAAAAACCCAAACCCATTGCTATCGAGTCTACTCTGACTCATAGCAACCCTAGGGTTTCCAAGGAGCGCCTAGTGGATTCAAACTACTGACCTTTTGGTTAGCAGCCGAACTCGTAACCACTACACCAGCAGGGTTTCCACTTTTAAAAGAGTGAACTTATCTAAGGGAGCCTGAATGGTTGTATTTGTGTAGTGTTTAATTATGGCAAATATAAAGTTAGAGAGGGTCCCTGGGTGGCACAAATGGTTTGCATTCAACTACTATCCTAAAGGTTTGCACTTGACTACTAACATAAAGGTTGGCAGTTTGAAACCACTGAGTGGTGCCACAGAAGAAAGGCCTGGCAATCTACTTCAGTAAAGATTACAGCCAAGAAAACATTATGGAACAGTGTTACTGTGTAACACATGGGGTCACCATGAGTCAGAATCGACTCTACAGCAATGAATTTGGTTTTAGTTGGAAAAGCTAGACAAAGACACAATTTATAAGTAATTGAAAAGATTTTTTTTTTATTTTAGTAGTTTATTTCAGGATTTGACCCAGTTTGGCTAAATTTCAGCTTTATGTGTGTCTCCATTGTTCATGTACTCAATAAGAGGCAACCCTGCACATTGATCAAAAGAGTTAAGAGTAAGACCTAGAAGAAGAGGGAGGAGGTAAGAGAAAGCTAAGCAGGAGGTGGAGGATAGGAATGAATGCTAATTAGCTCTCCTTTCTTATTCTTCTCTCCCTCTCCTTCACCCCACAATCACTAATGAGCACCCAGCTATTTCTTTAATTTATATTTTACATTGCAGCACAGCTTCTGCTTAAGGAACCACTTGCACTTTCCAAGATTAAAAATAAAAAAAATGTTGTGAGGGGTATGGGGAGAGGTTTGTATAAGATGTATAAAGGTAACATTTTCCTAAACTTCTTTTAATAGTTGTGAATGTGCCAGAAATATTGAAGGGGGAGTTTAAGGTCAAACATTTATTGAGCATCTAATTAGGTTTCGGAGTGAGAGGAAGAGAAGAGATACAAAGACAAATTGGCAAGCTCTTGAAAGAGAGGCTATCAGTGATAAGGGCCAACCCTAGAGAAATACCACTAAAATGTGAGGGAAAGAAGCAAATTAGAGAGACTTCTAACGTGGAATCAAGGAACGATTGTTGGGAAATAATTAGATCTGTGCAATGGCAGACAAGGGAGAGTGTAGCATGACACCAGAAACCAGAATCTAGGTCATCAATGATACCATTAACTGAGAGAGGGAATACCTGAGGAGGAGCAGATTGGAGAAGGATAATGATCCCTTTCATTTTAGACATATTGATTTACAGCCTGACAACTAGGTGTGGTTTTCCAATAGGCAGTTAGGTACACCAGCCTGGAGCCGAAGAAGGAGATTGGTGTGTGGTCATCAGTCATCAGGACAAGGGTAATATTAGTGTGGGCTCCATAATAGCTACTTCTACCAGGCTTCAGCTCAGAGAGGCTAAACAGAAAAAGCACTCTAAAAGTAAACTCATGGCCAACAAGAAAGGCAGTATCTTTCTTTAATAGAACTGAACCAAAATACAAACAAATTTACTTCAAAAGGCATACCATTATTAAATATGAAACTCAATTATACTTGAATCATATCTTACTATAAAATGGTTCTGTGTTTAACACTATCAGATTAGTTAACCTAAATATTAATATAGAAAATAATTAGGTAGTATCTTTAAATTTTCAGTTTTGTCCATCAGTGTTATGAATCTACATATAAATGAGTCATTTCCTCTTAACAATCTTCTTTAAAAGGATATTAGACCTATAGATTTTTTTTTTTTATGGTCTAATCTTTTTTTTTAAATTTTTTTTTATTGATGTAATTAAATGAAGTTTACATTTCAAGTTAGTCTCCCATACAGAATTTTTTTTTAACATACATTGTTATGAGACCCCAACCGCTCACCCTATTCTGCAACAGCACATTCCTCCCCTCTGCCCCTGATTCCCCATGAACATTCAACCAGCTCCTAACTCTCTCTGCCTTCCCCTCTTACCTCTGGACAGAAGCCGCCCCTTTGGTCTCTTATAT